>NC_056728.1:1663972813-1664244151 GCF_019279795.1 Protopterus annectens | reverse complement strand
ATGGCCTCTGATGTGGATGTCCTTCACATACTCAGTACTTGTGTTACATACAAGGGAATAGTCAGCACTGTGACCACATGCTGGTGGATGTTCCACTTACCATCTATCCAAGGACACAAGTCACATACCTATTAGGCTGATTATAGGGTGTGATGTCCACATTATACTTGGGTTTTTCCTTTCCTGACGTTACAAGTCCCCTCTCCATGCTTTTTTGTCATTGCAGATGTTGTCATGACTGTTTCAGCAATCTTTGGTGTGTGTTGATACTGTCTTTATTATACTAATATCACATTTGGAGTGAACGATTGTTCACAATCTATAGTCCTTCAGGCAGATGTTTAGACACAGGATGTGTATGTCATCTGTGATGTCCATTACTTAAATAATCGACAGGAAAGGGCCTAGCAGACAGCCCTGGTGTATGGATCTGATCACTGGACCTGAGAAATAGGTCACTTTAAAAATGTCAACATATCTAGATACCATGTATGTGATACACTGGTCTACCCACTTGGTGATATAGGTGTTTATGGCCACATCTGGCAATGTTAAGTGAATATCGTAGTGTGGATTTGTGTCAAATGCCTTGGGCTTGTCAAGTTCAAAAAGATGATAGTGTTGTCATCATGCATGCCCTCGATGATCTCTTTGAGGACATTTAACAGATGTAACACACATGATGTAGCATCAGCAACTCACAAAGGTCTGTTGCACACAGCTGGGATAGCGTCCATAATTACCTGTTGGTCTACCTCACAGATGAAGAGAGTCAGGATGTGTCTATACATGCATGCATCAGGTGCTGTCCCCCCCCCTCAACTCACATGGATGCATGTTGAAAACAACTTTTTACCATAGCATAGTTTGTGTGGAGGGTGTGTTGAAGTGTGCATTAAACCATGTCAGGAAAATGTATGTGATGAATCATGTGATAGGTGATCTATGATGTCACAGCACATTGATTCTGTGTGATAGGCCTAGATGTGGATAAGACAGTGCATACTGGCTGTCCTCAACTAACGTAGGGATTGAACACAATCCCCCATGCATGGATCATTGAGAAAGTCTACCAGCTATGGATTAAACGTCATGTCATTAGATGGGTAACCAGTTGGCTCACTGACAGAGCAAATACTGTGAAAGTTAGTGAATCAACCTGTATCAGTAGAGCTGTCACCATTGGTTTACTACAGAGATCTGTGCTTGGCCCTTCACTATTTGAAATCTATTTCTCAACAGTTTAGGCCAAAGTATATGGCCTTTGGCTTACCACGTTTGTAGATTCTTGCATACTGAGCATGATGATATACTTCAGGAGAGGCTAACACAGACAAATGATTGGTGACAAAGCTACATACTTCATATATAAATGCAGAAATGTATCTTTATTCTGTCCTTCTGAAAAGTGGAATTCCACACTAACTACAGCACTGACAGCAATCCTGTTATTCTGAAACCCAGTGATGCAAGCACAGGAACATATGTAGATAGATAGCAATCTGAACTTTGACCACCAAGTATTCACATTGGTATTGAAAGCCTGTGTTGTGCGTATTATAAGTCACATCCCATCATATTCATATCTTAGGATTGTATGACAGCACTGTACTCGAACCTCATCAGAACACTAATACAATATAATGCTTTCTTTTGCATGTACCTCACCAGGCACATGCAGCAACTGGAGAGACCATAGTGGTTTCTCACCAAGAAAATACAGGGCCTGCAAAACATCCCATGATGTACATGGATAGATTGAAAGCCATGTCACTGTAATCTATATCGTATAGGATGAGGTAACTTATCCCTGGCCTCCAGGCCAGTCTCTGACCATGCTCTGGTGGGAATAGTGAATATCTACAAATAAGATATAGCTGACAACAGCAGTGTCTGTTGAAGAGAATATGGTAATAACAGTGTCCCACACATTGTTGTAAAGGGCTCTCTGTAATGTCAAGCAAGAGCACACACACACACACACACACACACACACACACACACACACACACACACACACACACACACACACAGTTACCTGCAGTGAAAAAAGGACCCCTAACTATCTAAGTACACAGACTACAGATCTTAATACTTTACAGAAGCTCCACAGCACAAGTCTGGCTTTTACAAGACTGCAGGTCAACTTATGGTGGATGAATTCAACAGGGCATGTTAGAGGGAAGATGTTGGGAGCCTTGCATGAAATGGATGTACAGGCATGTGCAACTATCAAAATACTGTCAATCCATGGGATTGGAGTGGTAACTGTAGGCTACACACTTCTGTTCAGGCTAGACACACACACGCATGCACACACGCACACGCACACACACACACACACACACACACACACACACACACACACACACACACTTGACTGCAGTGGGAGCAGAACCCCTACCAAAGTACACAGACTACAGAACTCCATACTTTATGCAAGAACCACCGCACAGGTCTGACTTTTACAAGACTGCAAGTCAACTTATGGTGGATGACAGCAGGGCATGTTGAAGAGATGTTGAGAGGCCTGCATAGGTTCACAGGAGGTTACTAGTGTAATGGCCCTAGGCGTTTACAAGCCTAGCTGTTGTAAAAACAGAAGCATCCTTATTGAGCAAAGTTAGATGTTCATTGTTAGCAGATAGATTTTGTGATCAGCGCTGACTGGCCATGTCCATGAGAGACATAGGTGCCAGCCCAGGGGTGAATTTACAATCACCCATCCAGTTTTCAAGGTTGAGCTTGAATAGGGTCATTGAGGAGCACTGCTTCACATGCAGTGGGAGCCTATTACAGAGGAGTGGCAATTGCTGGGAGATATATCAGTCTTCACAGCATGTTCTGTTTATGTAGAAAAAAGAGCCAGCAGAACGAGAGGTCTTCCAGTTCCACAAGACCTTTATTTAAATAAAACTTAAAGTGTGGTAATCAGCATACACTTTTCGTTGCACCAAAATCACGTCAACTTCCTCAGAAGAACAGCGAGCATTTCGTTTACTGGCTGCTTATATACCCATAATACCATATTCAATTAATCACTTAGTCAATCGACTTAAAAATAAAATTACTCAAACATTTAAAAAGACACATACTACAGCTGCAAGAAAATCTTCAGAGAATTTCATTGACATGCAGCTGACAGCGTTAACATCAAAATAAATATCGTTTTTAACTGCTTCATATTTAGTATAAATTGGAGTACACACAGTTGAAATTCAGTAAAACAAGACACTAACTATTGTCTAATGAAAGAGCTAATTCAACAAGCAAATATGTTAGTAAAATGCCAAATATCCTATTGTAGGAACTAAGTGCTCGTGTGTTTAAAAATTGTGTTTTTATTATTATTATAAAACTTAACATCTCATCAAAAAATTAAATAGTAGTAGTCATAAAACTAATCATAGATGCCCTCACGCCTAATAAAGGCGCTACATTCGAGTTATACTCATCACCATAACCCCTACTGTCATAAGCATCAAAGTCGCTAACATAGCTTAAAGTTAACATATAATGCTATCGCGTTTAATGAACATATATAAATGAACGTCTAAAGTAGACAAACTCATAATCCGTGGATAGTACAAAATGTATTCTGGTTTAAACTATTAGAGCCTATAATATTCCACTGTTTTAATGAACCTACTTAAAACAGTGTAAATAAAGGTAATATACATAATGTAAGTAAATTAAAATAATGCGAGTAACTAGCACAATTCATACACATAATCCTCTCCTAGTGAATTCTTATTCAGTAATGTTCCGTAATAAATAGTAAATATATAATAATAACATTAATAAAATTAATACCCAATAATACTTTTATTATTAAATATTTTTGTGTTATTATACATTTGCTATATCTTTGTGTAATACTGTTATCACTATCCAAAGTAGTAAAACTAATAATATTAGTAATATATCTAATAGCATCTATTTTCTAAAAATTACAATAACTATGTGTATATATAAAGTATACATTAACCTTTGTATATATTTATTGTATTATATTTTATTTAAGAGTATATATAAATAAATAAGATAAATAGATAAATAATATAAATATATACAAAACAATATATATATAAAATATATATATATATATATATATATATATATATATATATATATATATATATATATATAATAAATAAATCATGTATCAATAATATGCAATATATTATAATTTAAATGGCAATACAATATTATTATAAATACAATGTATTGCCATTTAAATTATAATAATTTTTTACAGTTGGTAGAAATTTTTTAAATATTTTAAATACAAATATTTTAAATACAAATATATATTATTCAATTTTATATTTCAACTTCAGCTTTTTAATTGGTATATATTAACTACACATATTATTGATACATGATTTATTTATTATATATATATATATATATATATATATATATATATATATATATATATATATATATATATATATATTTTATATATATTGTTTTGTATATATTTATATTATTTATCTATTTATCTTATTTATTTATATATACTCTTAAATAAAATATAATACAATAAATATATACAAAGGTTAATGTATACTTTATATATACACATAGTTATTGTAATTTTTAGAAAATAGAGGCTATTAGATATATTACTAATATTATTAGTTTTACTACTTTGGATAGTGATAACAGTATTTCACAAAGATATAGTAAATGTATAATAACACAAAAATATTTAATAATAAAAGTATTATTGGGTATTAATTTTATTAATTTTATTAATTTTATTAATGTTATTATTACATATTTACTATTTATTACGGAACATTACTGAATAAGAATTCACTAGGAGAGGATTATGTGTATGAATTGTGCTAGTTACTCGCATTATTTTAATTTACTTACATTATGTATATTACCTTTATTTACACTGTTTTAAGTAGGTTCATTAAAACAGTGGAATATTATAGGTTCTAATATTTTAAACCAGAATACATTTTGTACTATCCACAGATTATGAGTTTGTCTACTTTAGATGTTCATTTATATATGTTCATTAAACGCGATAGCATTATATGTTAACTTTAAGCTATGTTAGTGACTTTGATGCTTATGACAGTAGGGGTTATGGTGACGAGTATAACTCGAATGTAGCGCCTTTATTAGGCGTGAGGGCATCTATGATTAGTTTTATGACTACTACTATTTAATTTTTTGATGAGATGTTAAGTTTTATAATAATAATAAAAACACAATTTTTAAACACATGAGCACTTAGTTCCTACAATAGGATATTTGGCATTTTACTAACATATTTGCTTGTTGAATTAGCTCTTTCATTAGACAATAGTTAGTGTCTTGTTTTACTGAATTTCAACTGTGTGTACTCCAATTTATACTAAATATGAAGCAGTTAAAAACGATATTTATTTTGATGTTAACGCTGTCAGCTGCATGTCAACGAAATTCTCTGAAGATTTTCTAGAGATTTTTTAGTACTTGCAGCTGTAGTATGTGTCTTTTTAAATGTTTGAGTAATTTTATTTTTAAGTCGATTGACTAAGTGATTAATTGATTATGGTATTATGGGTATATAAGCAGCCAGTAAACAAAATGCTCGCTGTTCTTCTGAGGAAGTTGACATGATTTTGGTGCAACGAAAAGTGTATGCTGATTACCACACTTTAAGTTTTATTTAAATAAAGGTCTTGTGGAACTGGAAGACCTCTCGTTCTGCTGGCTCTTTTTTCTACAGTTTGTCTTTTTGGTTGAACATGTTCTGTTTATGTCACAGTCTAGGTTGAGATCCCTGGGGCAAATTATTCTTGAACCATTTGATTTGCAGATGTTCAGCATTTCCAGTAGGGCAGGGTCTGAGATTGCTCTGTATGCCAGGCATAGATCATCCCTCAACAGCCTGCATGATACTGACTACAGTGACAGGTCTGTCAGTCTTTCCATATTTGTCATGTTTTGGAAGCCCTGGATTCTCTTAGTCACAAACCTCTGTGTTTTCTCCATTTGCTGCAGGTGTCTGGTGAGGTACATACAGAAGGGAGCATTGTACTCAATTAGTTGTCTGATAAGTGTAGAGTATAGCAGAGCTATAACCTTCCTGATCTCGGATGCGGTAGCCTTATTTATGAGATGTGCAATGTAGAATGTGTGCCACATCACTATGGACATATAGTGATTGAACTGTAGATTGCTACCAACATGTGAAAAACTGTGTTTGAATTTAGACAGGTGCTATATATATATATATATATATATATATATATATATATATATATATATATATCATAATTAGTGGGGTACTTCATTGTCAAAGAGGGAAATGTTTTTTTTGTGCTTTTAAGGCTCAAGAGTGCTTGACAACTCCTCCTCCTCCTCCTACAGATGATGAAGGAGAACAGCCTGTTCATCTGATGTAGGCATATACCAGTGGTGTGGTGCACGACCCTACACACCATTCCTGGCAACTTCCTGTGGGTGAATGAAATCACCACCTCTGTCACTACTCCCTGAGGGTACCAATGCACCAGCTTCCAGGGCAGTACTACCGATGGGAACAGGTGGTGCAGGGGCAGCAGAGGCAGTGCTGCCAGGTTGGTTCCCAGACATGCTGGGCATTGGTGCTAGAGCCGGTGGAGTGGATGCAGGCTGATCCACTGGAGGCTGGCCTATATTGCTGTGCGGTGTAGCATTTAGTGATGTGGTACACATGGATGACATAGAGACATTTTGATGGCACATAATAGAAAATAAAAAAGAAAGATAAGGGTTGGGGTGAGAGAAAAAAGAAATTAGTGCTATCATGTGACATACAATACATTAACACAATTATACAACTCTTTTATCTGTAGTATTACATTTAAGTATATCTCCTAACAGATACACACTATTATATTAAAGATTGCTGAAAGTAATCCTTGAAATGTGCACATATTATTTATTTATTGACATTTTTGACTGTGAAAGTCTGACGGGGACAGGATCACATTTTCAGCGGAGGCCTGGGGAGAAAAGCTCCACAAACACATTATGATTACACAGTATTTTATATTTACAGAAATTACAGCACAATATAATAAAATGAGAAACAGACTAATAAATTGTGGGAAGTTACAATATCAGAGAGAAAAACAGTATAATTTACTAATATATATATATATATATATATATATATATATATATATATATATATATATATATTGTTATATACACATATATACATATACACACACAGTTTTTTTTTTAAATATTGAAATAGGTCAAAAGTTAATAAAGGAAAAGATCACTAGGGGGTAGTGTTAGGTTGCAAGAATAAAGGGAAAGAAAAATCACTAGTGGGGTAGTTTTAAAGGAGTGAGGGATTAGAATGATAGTTAAGGTTAGTGAGATTTATAGTAAGAACAGAGTTGTTTAAAGTAACTTATAGATCAAAAAGAGTTTCCTACTGGTTTCGATGGGTAAAGATTGGGGTAAGCTAGAGGAAGGCTCAAGGAGAATATGATGTTTAAATATTTGGATAGATGCAGGGACTAGGGTGAGTTTAAATTTGTTGACTGAGGGTGAGTTTAAATTTGTTGAAGCAGCTAATGGTGTTTATACTGGTTGGAAGTGACTTCCATAGTTTAGTGACAGTGTATGAGTAAAGGCAGTGTCTGTCTCTTTTTTTTTTTTTTTTGGTACATGAATAACTATGAGTTATTTTCAGAGTGAAAGGTTCTGGTGGATCTATAGGGTATTAAAATGTTCTTAAGGGCAGGGCAGTTGTTTGTATTGTAGACAATTTTGTGTGCTATGGACAGTTGAATGAGGTTAAGGGGATGTTGAAATTACAGCCAGTTTAATTTTTTTAAGGCTTGACAGTGATGTGAGCGGTATGAGCTACCTGTGGCAAATTCGGCCATTTTATGGTAGCAGGACTGGAGCTCATTTTGTGGAGATAAGTGCAGGTTAGTAAAAATGGGGGCATGTTATAATAGGAAGGGGAGCAAGTAAGTGCTGGTGAAAGCTTTTTTGGTGGTGTTGTCTATGAAGTGTGTATGTCTGTATAGGACTCCTAATTTGCAGTGTTTTTTTTAATGGCATTACCAGTATGGTGTTCAAATGTAAGTTTATTGTCAATGGTAATATCTAATAGTTTAGCATGGAATATGACTTCAAATTTTTTGTTGCTTTAGGAGAAAATATGAAAGTGAGAGTCAGGTGTGAGGGATTTTGCTGTGAAGAGCAGAAGCTTTTTTTTGGCATTAAGGAGTAGTTGTGATTCGGTTAACCAGGCTTCGATTGCAGTGAAGGTATCTTGGGTTATTTGTTGGAGGTGTTGTAGGTTATTTGAAGAGGAGATTGTGGTAGTATCATCTGCATATTGGTAAAAGAGCTGTGTGAAGGTTGTTGGTAAATATGTTAAAGAGTAAAGGTCCATGTATGGACCCTTGTGGTACTCCAGTTTGGTTGGTTTGGTATTCTGATAGGGTATTTTGCCATTTTACATATTGTTGTCTGTTGGTGAGGTAGCTATTAAACACTTGGTGGGTGGGGTGCAGCTAATATTAGAAAGGTGTCAAAGTTTTTTTGTGTGATACTGTATCGAAAGCCTTTGACGTGCCTAGTAGTAGTACAGTAGTAATATTACCTGAGTCGATGGATTTCTGTACTGTATTCATGAAGGAGACAAGTGCAGTGCTTCTATGTGGGTGGTGGAAAGTAGGTTGTTGTGCTTGAGGTGGTGAAGTAATTGTTTATGGATGCACTTTTCAAGGAGTTTGGATAATGGGGAGAGGATAGAGATTGGACGATAGTTAGAGGGTTCATTGGAGTTACCTCCTTTGTGAAGTAGGGTGACAATGGATTTTTTCCAGTGGTTGGGGGCATAGGATTCTGGAATTGAGTGGTTGATCAGAATGTTAACGGGGTATGCTATGGCCTCAGCAAGTTTTATGTATTCTGGTGGGAGGTCATCAGAGGGGGGGAGAGCATGGTTTTAATTTTCTGAGGAGTCTCTGAATTTCTGTGGTTGGTATTGGTTGTAGCGAGAAGGGACTAGATGGTGTAATATTGCTTTGGTGAAGGGGGGAAGAATTGTCAATGAAGGGAGGAGAGGATCTTTCTAAGTGAGGATTGCTTTTGTTGGGTAGAGAAGGAGGGGAAAGGAATTTGATAAGGTGAGAGTAGAGGGAGAGGAGTCTGTTATTAATTTGTCTATGCTATTTATAAAATGTGACTTGAGCATAGTGGCTATTTGTGATGATGTTTTTTCTGGGCCTGATGATGGGTTTTGTTTGGTGCCAGGGGTAAGGAGTGATGCTCTTCCAGAATTTGTTTTGGGTTATTTCTATGGTTGCTCAGTTGTTTACAGAAATAGTTTCTCCTTCACTACATAGTAGCTTTATAGCTTTGTTTTGTAACTGTTTGTATCCAGGTA
Source organism: Protopterus annectens (assembly GCF_019279795.1). Taxonomy (NCBI): domain Eukaryota; kingdom Metazoa; phylum Chordata; order Ceratodontiformes; family Protopteridae; genus Protopterus; species Protopterus annectens. The sequence goes on along the minus strand of NC_056728.1, from coordinate 1,664,234,739 downwards.
GGTTACCTTCATTTTTGTTTTTATGCCATTCTTTCCAGGACTTGTCCCTGTTTTGTAGGAGTTGTTTAGTGGCCTTTGTTAGCCAGGGAGCATGGTTTGATTTTACTCTTTTAGTAGGAGGGGCTAGGTTGTTGAGTGTGTCTAGGAATATCTTATTAAAATAGTATAAGGCATCATCCAATGAGAGAATTTTTAGTGGGTGCTAATCTGAGAATTTCAGAATGTTGATAAATTCTTGTTGATCAAAATGTTTTAGGTTTCTGGTGGCTTTATAGTTATGAGAGTTGGATATATATGGAGTGACTCTATAAGTGAGAACAGGTAAGTGGTCGCTGAGTATATTGGGTAGGGTCTTTGGATTTGAGTATTTAAGTGGATCTGAAACTAAGATCCAGTTGAGGGTGGCTCCTGGCGTATTGCTGTTGAGCATTCTGGTAGGGCTGGTGACAAGTTGGGTGAACTTGTAGAGGTTTACGCTGTTTGTTGGGGAGTCAGTTATTAAGTCTTGCCAATTGATGTTTACATCTCCCATAATAATAGATTTGTTGCAGATATTTTCTGACATCCAAGTGAGGATGTCCTCAAGGGTTTGGATATTTTTTCCTGGTGGGATATACAGACTAAATATGCATAGCTGTTTAGATTTGTTAATTTGTAGGGTTCCTATTAGGATTTCAGCATTTAAAAATAATGGAAGTGTTTTCCTGGAAGGCTTGTATTGTGAGACAGGACAATCAGCATATATTAGTGATACCCCACCTCCTTTTTTGTTGGTTCTATCTTTCCATAGTATGTTATAACCTGGGGTGTTATTTAAGTGTCTTGTATTTGCGGTTTTAGCCAGGTTTCATTGACCACTAGGATGTCAGGGGTGTTTTGTGTTAGCCAAGCACTGAAGACTGCAATTTTGTTACACATGCTACAAATGTTTAAGGTTGCTAAGAGCAGATCATTAGAAAATGGAGTTTGGTTGAGTGTAGGTATGCCTGAGGGTCCTGGGTTGGGGTGGATGTCACCACATAGGATATTCTGTTTTGGTTGTTAAGGGAGTGTTTTGGAAGAATGTTTTTTTATATAGGTTTCTAGGTAGTGGTAGATGTTTTCATTTATGGTGGTATAGGGTGATATTTTTTTTTTGATAAATGAATGAAATGGTATTCAAGTAGGCTGGGTGATATATTATGGAAGCTGTTTAATGGTTTGTCACTGCATAGGGTAGAAGTTGTTGAAGTACTAGCTGTGGGGTGAAGTGTAGATTTGGGGGAGGTAATAAGAATGAATAGGCTAAAGGCAAGAGTTAGAAACAGAATGGGGAGAGTGGAGTATGTAGTGTGTGCCATACTTGTAAAGTGGATTTAGGAAGGTTTTGGAGTGGAAAAAGTACTATTATGGATGGAGATTGGGAAAGAGAGGGGAGGAAGCAGAGGGTACAGTCAGAAATGGATTGTGTGAGGGGGTGAAAGTTGATTGGAGGGGGGAGTTACTGCTAAGTATTTATTGCACATATGCGTGTTCCAATTATGCAGATTACAGTTTGCAGCAGGGCATTTGTGCCACTGGTATAGAGTTTTTAATTTAATGTATATTTTATTGAAGAAGTAACAGTATTATATATTTGAGGATTGTGGTACCCGAACCCACAACCTATGACTACAGTCTAATATTGGACTCTTACAATTGGTTTGTGCTACAGGCTAATGCATGCATGCTCAGTTTGATACAACTCTATAAAAGATCAAAACGCTATCTTTAACTTTTAATGCTACAATAACACTTCTCTTTTGCTGCGTACATACCATATGCTTCCCTCAGTCTCTGCAATCAAGCAACATGAGCCTGTCGATTGAACTCATGTTGTGTGGGAGCTGGGGAAAGAACAAAAAAGTACAGAAAAGTATTATGCATACCACCTTGCCTATATTTAGTTTTCTAAGTCTTAAAAATACTCTCTTATTTTCATACTTACACTGCTGTGGGATGTCTACAGTCTCCAATTCCTGCAACCAGTGGTTGAGAGTATCCCATTTTCCCCTGAGTAGGTCATTAAAATGTTGCCTACATTGCTATCGAGTGCGTGAGATACCAGTGGCACTAGATGCAGCCTGAGCCAAACTGTTCCACACCTCAGACTTGTACTGGGAGGCAGAATAGTTCCCCTGCAGAAGCCTTTGACTGTGGGGATTTACCACAAGTCCAGTAAATATTTTGGACTCCTGGACACCCCACCTGTGTGCCCTAAAGTGTGCACCTTCCCCTTCATTGTCAGCCATATCTACCAGCTAAACTAGAGCAATGGAAACTAATGCTTTCCCGCCAACTCCAGGTATCACATTTACTAATAGTGTGCAAACCCGAGCAGCGATGCCAACTACATTTCCATTATTTTAAGCAGAGGGCAGCAGTGCCAAGTAGGGTGGCATTAAATAATTGAAACTGGAAGGTTAATGATGTAACCTTGAAATATATACTGCAAAATGGAAGATAAGTGTTAAAGTGAGTTAGGTTTGCAGACATGAACTGAGAGCATAAAAGTAATGACCTGACATATTTTGTTGTCTTTATACACTAAGGACAATTTACAGTGTAGAATTAAAACCTAGGCATAAGGGACAAAATATTTACTTCCAAAGTGTTGATTTTCCATCTTTGCCACAGAAGTCCTGCTGAGACATAGTCAGGAATCTTATATAAATACAGGTAAGTTTGAGCTGTTACACATGTATGTGTGTGACCTGACAAGGCTATTGAATATAAATCCAGTTGTGTATGTGTCTTAGGTAATTGTGAAGGCAATGCAAGTCCAGATAGTAGAATTATACTTACAGAAATGTATCAGACAATATACTCTCAGACATACATCTGAAAACAGAATAATAGTGTCTCATCTCTCATACATAAAATCCATATCAGCTCCACTATCTAAAGTGTTATAAGTGAGAATGAATATAATGGGAAGTGGAACAACAATAAAAATGTCTGGGATATCCTGTATTAGAACCCATACCCATGTGTATGACAGGCCTACCTCTGTTTCCACAATAATGTTGAAATTACACTTGTTTGTTTTTCAGTTTATTGCTATAAACTGCATTGTCACAAACACTGTACTAGAACCCAGACCATCTATACTCAAGCCCTGCACTTACACCTGCTGCCACAGGACTAGTTTCATGAAATTTCCTAATTTCCTAATTATTCTTAAGATCTCTGTATTAACTGCCGCTCAACACCACTTAGTTGGTTTGTGCAGTGCCCAGCAAAATTAATAGAATGTATCCAGTTTCAATTATTGGCTGCCTGCAGGTGTTCAATGGCTGCAGCTGCTGGGGAACCCTGCTAACCGCTGTGCAACACCGTGCAACACTGCTAAGTGCACTTGTGCAATGAAATACAGAAATTGCAACAATGTATTGTTTTTAAACTTTGCCCTTTTATAGATGCCATGTTTGCAGGTGTTCTGTCTGCTTCCTAGGTGGCCCACTAGTCCAGTTTGCTCACTTGCATGCTTCACACAAATGAGATAAACATAGCCAAACCTGGCATTCATTTTTCTCTATTTCCCATGTTTGCACTAAGCGGTGCATCTCTCAAACACTGGACCCCCCCCCAAAAAAGAAAAAAGGGACAAGTAGTTGAAATGAGGAAAAGCAATCTGTAACATATACATGAGAAAATATTAGTACCTATCAAATATTTCTGCATAGGTCTGGATTGAATTCTCACTGCAGTGAACCTTCAGAACACATGAAGGTTGCCTTATCCCTCTTTGCCACACAAACAGCTTTGTAGCAGGGAACTGAAATCATTCTGCATAAAACCAACTGCAACATCATCTGCAGTAATATGAAACCATACACCTGTTATTTGTACATTTATTTTTGGGCATAGTGCATTAAGTGCTCACACAACCTGTTATGACTACTGCTTGCAAATATGCAGGTCTGTCTTACCTCTCTGTGTTTGTTGGTCATTCTTCTCTTATATGACCAGTAATCTGAGACATGCAGTCTGTAAGCCAATATCATCATCCTTAAAATGTGTGAGGATATTAAATGGCACTAATATATGCAGCTGCCAACAAATGAAGAGGAGGTTGGATATTAATGAACAGAACCTGTGAATTGTGAGCTGCTTACTTATATTTCCAACCCTGACAAAATTACATCTAACACTTCGTAAGTCTAACCTGACACACTCACTGGATGTAGGGCAGCCTGCAGTGCTGTTGTGTTTTCCTTCTCCGAATAAGTAATCATTCACAGTTGCAGTATGCTTTCATTTTGTCAGCTATGTACTGCATATGCTGCATTGTAATTAAGAAAAATGTGCATACTAGTTTAATATATATATATATATATATATATAGAGAGAGAGAGAGAGAGAGAGAGTTCGATTAGCAATGGCTTTTACACTTATCTGTATGCATTAGTTAGAAGTGATCTGATGGCATGGGTATGCTTGCCAGAGCATTTCACAAATATACATGATTGGCAATACCTTAAAATGGAATGTTCTGTATTAAATCGGTAGACACATTTCAGGGACAGTTCATTTGATAGCACTTTTAACATTTCACAGGTGGTTTGTTAGCAAAATGTCTTATTTGCCTGCTCTTTTTTTTTTTTTTGGGGGGGGGGGCTGCATTTCTGCTATAGCACAAACAAGGATATGTTGCTATTGTTACTTTCCTTTTTTTGCATCCAGCCTGTTCATATTTCAAATCTCTAGACTGTTTATGTTTCTCCAGTGGGTAATACTGAAATGCTACCTATTCTGTATTATATGGGAACAGTTACTGTGTAGTTATGCTATACTTATGTGTATTATCCTTCTTTTGTCTTTTAGGACACTTAGGACTATGCCACCTAGGTATCTCAATCCTCAAAAACCACCCTTCAATGACCCTGAGAATCAGGTCATTCTTGACGTTTTTAGGAAAAACAGTGCTTTCCTACTTCAGAGGGAAGTGGAGATATGTCAGTCAGAATACAGATTTGGGAGGAAATGTTAATGCAGTGGGTGCCCACAGCAGGACATATGCCCAGGTGTGCCATAGGGCCGCTAATGCAATCTTATCTGCATGAAGAAGAGCAGATACAGTGGGCAGTGATCAGATAGGTACTGGGGGTGGCCTGCTACAGAGCCACCACTAACACCAAATGAAGAGCTTGTGTCCAATGTCAGGGATCCAGAGAGCTCCCAGGAAAGTGCAGAATAGCATGTCCTTGACATTGGTGTTACTATTTCAGGGACAGCAAGCATGCCCCAGGAAGAGCTTCCAGGTAGGCTTTTGTATCTCAATTGTGGAATATTTTTCTATAGAAAAACAATTTAAATCAATATATTACTTTTGTTTCACAATAATTTTTTTTGGGGGGGTGAAGATTGCTACAGTTAACACATTCAGATCGATTAGCTTAGGTTGAATTTGTCATTCAAGATCTTGTTGAAAGTATAGTTGATGGGCATATAAATGGGAAAAGTATTACCCCTGTGTTACTGTTAATTGTGATTATGTTGTCCTTAACCTTTGCTTAACTTCTTCCAAGACCATCTGGCATGCAGGGGATACCATCATCTGCACATGGTAAACCAAACATTTTTATGTCAGTACTGATAAGCAGTTCAAAGAAATATTTTAGTGTGTGATGTTGATGTCAGGACTGTTGTATGCATTGCTGTACGGTTTAATAGTGGCAGCACTGTTATTTTCTTAGCATATACTGGAGTATAGTAGTTTATGTATTAATTTTTCCTGTGTTTGTTGCTTATTGTCACAAGTGATCCTGACAGTGGAAGTGTAGTACTTCTTCCACCTGATGTCAGAGTATCAGCAGACTCTGATGATGACAGCGGCCAAACAGATGCATAGTCGGGTGGTGCAGAAGTTGATTCTGACACTGAAGTTGACATAAAGCTATCCCCTGAAATTCCATTGAACACAGCCAGTATGCCTACACCTACCCATTCCACTGAGCCCACAGATATTGGACAGATGGAGAGTGAGCCATTTGATGGGAAGTGTGGTTTATGTGGCTTCAGTGCCTGTTGACTCTGACCATACCCAAAGTGTGGGTGAGGTGCCACACAGGAGGGTTGTTAGGGGTACTTGGAGGAGGCCTGCTGTCCATCATCCACCTAATCCAGGTGTCTCTTCCTCTGCCACTCAGTATATGTTTAAGGCCATTATGGAGGCACACATTCCCATAGGTGCTGGAGGGTAATGCTTAGAATTGTAGATGTGACACAGGCTGACATGCATGACTGTCTCCACCATGTTGCTGATTCAGTGGCTCGGATGAATAACACATTGGAACAAGTGGTGTCTGTGATGGAAAGTCTGCTGCGAAGGGGACGGCATCCTTGTGTGCACAGGTCAGCAACAGCATCCACTGTTAGCCAAATGTGGCTGTGCCCGATCACACTTCCATAGTGGCAGTACTTTCACTGCTCCATCAGTGGGTGAGCTTTCCAGACCCAGACAAGGCAGGCCATTGGGGCATTGTCCTGGGCATACTTGTGAGGGGAGCTCATCCAGCAGACATAGTCATGTTCAGGTAACAGCAGTGCATCTGACTGTGGGTGTGGATTTGCCAGTGCAACTCCTAGCAGAGACAGTTCTCATGGTCAGGGATGATAATGATGGACTGCCACCTCTACCATGCATGGGGCACACCTACCCAACATACCAAGATAGAGAGCTAGTACAGAGCTTGGATGTGTTCATGCAGACACTCACACACCAATTTCACCTGGAGGACCCATACAGACACACACACACAACAATTACATGGTTCAGCCATGAAGCTTAAAACTCATTTTGTCTCACTGGCCATTTGTTGGTTTATTCAAATGTCTGCCTGCTTTTCTTTCTTAATTACACACACTCACTGACCTTTTCTGTCAGCCTAGGCTTCCTGCCCTGCCTCCAGAACATCCTGTGCAAGTGATGATAACTGTGCCATATCCCTGTTTTGTATCTTTTGGATTCAGGGATACATAAGCCTTTGTGTTTGATGCTCAGGGTGGATAGCTGACTTAGTGCTTAGTATATCTGCATTTGGGATGTTGCACTGGTAATTGTACCTGTCACATTGTCATCTCAGCTATCTGGTATTTTGGAAATAATTATATGTCATTTGGGAATATTAATATGATTTATATAGAAGTGTGACAGAAGGATACTGCCAGCACAGCTATCTGGAATTTTGTAAATAGGTATTTTATTTCTCCTGATTCTACTACAAAGCTACTCGGTATAACTATTGACAACAATCTTAACTTTGATTCACACATCAACAACACAATAAAAGCAGTTAACAAAAAGATTGGATCCCTTTATAGAATCAAACCCTTCCTTACACCTGAAGCTAGGGCCACCTTAGCTAGATCTCACCTTATCTCTACCCTTCTATATGCTTCCCCTATTTACACTAATCTTTCTAAAAACAACCTTAACAAACTTGCTACATCTTACCATAATATTGCTCGATTTGCTACAGGATCCCCTTTTAGAACTCACCACTGTCAGAACCTAAAACAGCTAGGTTGGCTTGAACTTCCTAACAAGCTTATTTATCAACAGCTCTTAATAGCTCACAAAATTCTATATCAACCATCCAAAACACCAATACTCTCTAACCTCATTACTCCTTATAATAACCTGAAACACCTACATTCTTCAAACAAACTGCTGATTAATATTACCAAGCCCAATAACTCTGCAGGTGACTGCCTCTTTTCCAACTCTATTGGAAAAAATGTGGAACAAACTTCCTACCGATATCTCATCCTTGTTCACTCTTCCACTATTTAAAAAACAACTGGAAATCCTTCTTAATAAACACTGGCTTTGTTCTTGTACCAACCCTGATTGACCTTTCCTTCTTCCTTTCCACTACCATAATTTCTTCCTTCTCTTTTTCCTATATCCTGATTGTTCCCCTCTTTAATCTCATATATACTGTAAAAAAATATATATATATTTTCTTTCACATTTCTTTGTCAATTTGTTACTCATGCTATGTTTTATCATGTGTGTATTGCAAGTAATTACTTATTTGATTATTAATCTTATCTTGTAATTGCTATTTCTTCTTATATGTGTTTTACGTGTACTAATTCAATTTTGTATACAATCTACTAACTCAATTTTGTATATAATCTTTTCATCTTTGTTTTCATCCTTTTATCTTTCGATCCTTTTATGTTTTTGTTTAAACTTGTAATAACCATTGGAGCTTTTCTCCCCGGGCCTCCACTGAAAATGGACATACATCCAGCTGGACTAGCCCTGTCAACAAATGTAAAATAAAAATAAATAAATAAATAAATGTTATTTGTGAATGTCAGCGGAATGCAATTGCTTGTGTTACCACTATATTAAAACTGTATGTCCCACTGCATAGACATGTGTGCTGAAGAGAGATTTTTATACACTATTGTAATTATTTAGATGTATGTATTTAACAGGAGATTAGCTTACAAAGTCTAAGAATAGTTGAGATTGAAGTACTTTTATTGATGGGCCATAAAGAAGATAAGTTATCTTTCAGTTTTAGTCAACATGAGACAGGATGTCTATACTAGGGGACTCTCTGTGTTGTTTTGTAAGTGTTTTATTGTTTTATGTCTTCTAGCAGTCACAAAGATCTGAAGGCTATGTATTTTCACAGAGAGATGTTAAATGCCACCAACTGCAGTGAGGGTTTAGCCTGAGAAATGAAGTCAGATGACAAAAAGTGATGTCATGCTGCAAGTATCCCAGCAGTAATATTTGATACTAATTTAAGAACTCTCTGAGAGAGGTAGAAACAGTGCATTTTGTATTTTGTCTTTGACCTAACAAGAACACCCACTCACCACGTCTGCCTGCTTGTTGTTCTGTAAGTAAGTTTTTAAGGCATAATAACTCTTTTAGATTCAGACAGGAAAATAGTAAAGTATAGTTTAGATGTTTTCTTTATTTTTTGAGACTGTCCTGCAATGTTGTTTTAAATATTTCCTGTAATTTTGAACTCTGATGCAACTGATTACTTACTGAGTATTGTCTTGTTCTTTTATTATTTATTATTAAATATATTTAAACCTATCATTGTGGCTGATATCTGTGAAACATATGTACTTGCATATCTATTTGATGACACTGTACAGGCCACTCCTAATAGCCTGGCCCTTGGTCAAACTACCATTTGAATTAACAGTAACACTGCACAGTAAGATTGGACACCCTTTGCTAAGGGCCTTAAAGTAGCTGATAAGGACCTGGCTGGTGCAGTGAAAACTACCTTATAGTCTGGGCAGAAGGGGGCATATCTAGTAAACCTGTGCCAGCCATTCCCAGGTGTGTGTGTGTGTGTGTGTGTGTGTGTGTGTGTGTGTGTGTGTGTGTGTGTGTGTCTGTGTGTGTGCATGCATGTGTGTGTGTGTGTGTGTTTATAAATCAAATCTCAAAGTGTTTGTATCAGCTACTTGGGTGGAGACAGGAAGCACTGGTTGGACATAGAGGGTGCTGGAGGTCTTAGCTTGGCCACTCAGCTGAGATCTCAGTTCTATAGCTGTGCTAGTGGGGAGTCTTACTGGGGATCTGCAGAAAGAGGTAGAAACCAGCCCCAGACTGACTGTTGTCTCTGTGTGCTCTTAAGAGAAATTGCACTCTACTGTGTGTGTACTTATCATCTTCCCAGTGTGTACGTTCCCAACTGTTGCAGTGGTGAGGATTGAGGCTCCTTGTTTATTGGGCCAGTGCTGCGGCATCACATATTAATTGCTGGGCAGTGGTGGGATATCCGCATCACATATTATTGACTTGTAGTTGTGGGATATCCATATATTAGGATTAAGTGATGTGGATATTGAATTTCTGCAGCATGTAAACAGTGGTCACTGAAGGTGCTTGTACTCTCAATCAGCCACACAGTGAACATTCAGAGTTTCGTATCACAATTGTTTTATTTTTTTTTTGTTAGCTTAGTCAGGGAGAGCTGGCAAGCATGTCAGCAAAGGAGAATGGCAAGCTGACAAGGAGCCAGTTGGCTGAGATGTGCCAGGCTAAAGGACTGGTGCATGCCAACCTGACTAAAGCAGAAATTATTGCAGCTTTAATCACAGCTGCACCACAGAATAGCAACCAGGAGGACAATCAGGCTGGCCTTCGGAATGTACAACTCTCAGAAAATGGACAGTTCAACCTTTCCACAAAGGACTTAAAAATCCATCTGGAGCTAAAGAGACTTGAACTGGAGACCAAACATTTGGAAATAGAATCAGTAGAGAGACTGAGATGCCTGGAGGCCAAAGAGAATGAGAAGCTAAGACATCTGGAACCTGAGGAAAATGAGAAAATGTGATGTCTGGAAGCTGAAGAAAATGAGAGGCAGAGGCAACATGAGAAGGAGATGCTGACTCTTCACCAGGGTCATGGAGGTAATGGGGAAGGGAGTAACCAAACCCCAAAAGCAACAAAGGTCAGTAAATTTCTTCCACAATTTATAGGGGGGGAGATAATTTTGATAGTTTAATTCATATGTTTGAAACAGTATGTAAACAGTATAATGTTGTTCAAGGGATCTGGGTACAATTTCTGACCCCCTTACACCATGGTAAAGCTGTAACTGCTATTTTTAAATTGTCTGATACTGATTGCTTAAATTGTAGTACTGTAAAAATTGTCTGTTAGAATGTTTCAAGTTAACACCTGAAGCTTGTAGGAAAATGTTTTGTGAGCCTAGACGCAAGGCAGATGAAAGTGTGTGTGAATATATTGCTGAACTAAGCACTTATTTTCATAGGTGGATGAGTAGATGTCAAGTCACCACTTTTGAAGGGCTGGCAGAGCTTTTGGTGAGGGAACAAGCTTTTAGCACTTTGCATGAGGACATGAGAATCTAGTTCGCAGAAAGAGGATGTAACAGCAGAGGAGTTGGGGAAAAAGGGAGATCTATACCTAGCAAGCAGGGCATCACTGCACAGGAAAGAGATACCCTGTGCTGCTCATGGGTCTAAGGGAACCCATGGTGGGCAGCCCAGACTGCCCCAACAGAGTCTGCTAGTAGCAGGGGAAGCCACTAGTCCAAGTACAAGTCCAGGACCAAGGGTTAAATGTTTTAAATGCAACCAGTGGGGCCATGTAGTATATAGATGTTCATGGAGACAAGGTGGGGAACAAAAGGAAGGAGAGCCAATCAGTGGTAATGAGAGAATGCCAGTAGTAAGTTGTCTTGAGACAACAAGGGTACCAAACTACCACAAGAGGTTAAGTCCTATCTAAGTAAATGGGAAAGAGGCCATTGCTAAGAGAGACGCAGCCTCTGACCTAACCATTTTCAAGCCTGCAATGGTTAAAGAGGAACACTACTTGCTTGGGCAGTCTACTCCAATCAGAGCTTTTGGAGAGACCCCATTCCAAATACCTTTGTCTAGGGTTCACCTTGACTGGGAGGGTGGAAAAGGAAGCCAGCAAGTAGGTGTGTTTGAGGATATTCCTGCAGATGTCCTGATAGGGATTGATTTTTATATTGCAGTACCTTGTCTGCATTCAATAACACGTAGTCAGGCTTGGAGACAAGCATGTGGGTTTGGTAGCCTTGGAGAGACCCAGACAGACTGCACACTTGCAGCCAGCACTGGTGAGGTGGTTACTTCAGGGAGGGAACTACCTTGTAGCAGTGAGACTGAAGGTGAGCCACAGCTGCTTGTGGGTACTGAGGTGCCCTTGGACAGAGTGAATGCAAAAGGAGAGGTGAGTAGTAATACCCAGGCTGACAGTGAGGCACCACTCTCAGAGAATACCAGACTTCCTGTAGAGAGGGAGCTGGGAAGGGTTACCAAGAGAGAGTTGAGACAGGCTCAGCTCTCAATCCCTACATTACAAGGCCTGATAGAGGTAACTAGTGAGAAACCTGATTCTCAAGGGAAAGGGGAATCTGTACACTGGGACAAAGGGTTACTGTATAGAGAGTGGACCCCTGAGGGAGGGATAAAGAGTGAGAGAATACTGCAGTTGGTAGTGCCCAGAGCCTACCATTTGGCACTTCTAGCCACAGCCCATGATATCCCCTTTGCAGGTCACATGGGCATAAAATGTACAAAGAGATGTATTATGCAAAACTTTTATTGGCCTGGGATTTCTAGAGATGTAACAGGGTACTGCAGGACCTGTGAGCAGTGCCAACAAGGCAGGCAAGGCAGGAGACAATGTGACAACTCCTTTGATCCCTTTGCCTGTGATTGAGGAAGCATTTCAGAGGATAGCTGTGGATATTGTGGGGCCTCTGAGTACCCCAAGTTCCATGGGGAAAAAAATATATCCTAGTGGTAGTAGATTATGCTACCAGATACCCTGAGGCAGTGGCTCTGTCCTCTATTGAGGCAGAAAAGGTGCCAAATGCTTTGTTAGAGATTTTAAGCATGGTAGGTTTCCCAAAAGAAATACTGACTGACAGAGGTGCCAATTTCATGTCAGACCTGTGGGCTTGTCTGTGGAAGAACTGTGGGGTGAAGCACCTAAAGACCACCCCTACCATCCCCCAGACTAGTGTTCTTGTTGAGAGATTAAACTCTACACTCAAGATCATGCTACGGGTATTTTCAGACCACTTCAAGAGGGAATGGGACAAATATTTGCCCCATCTACTGTTTGCTTACAGATGGGTACTCCAGGAATCCACAGGTTTTTCACCTTTCGAGTTGCTGTATGGGCATAGGGTGAGGGGACCTCTAGATTTGATTTGAGATGAGTGGGAGGGTGTGTGTGAAACCCACAAGGAGTCTTGTTGTGGTATATGCCCTAAACTTCGTGACAAGGCTCAGGGAGCTCATAGGCTTGGCTCAGGAGAACCTGAAAGAAGCCCAACAGCAGAAGAAGGTCTGGTATGACAGGAATGTTTGAGCTAGAGAGTATGTTGTGGGGCAGCAGGTAATGGTTTTCATTCCTGTCAGACACAACAAGCTGCAGGCAGCCAGGGAGGGACCCTTCAAGGTGGTAAGGAAGGTCAGTGATGTTAACTATATGGTAGAACTGCTAGGCAGGAGCACAAATTGTACCATGTTAACATGATGAAACTTTACCATGATAGGGAGGCCCTTGTGCTATTTGCAGTAAATGGCAGGAGGAGTCTGAGGGGGATCTGGTAACTGATCTCCTCAGTGAGGCTCAGACTGACACCTCAGTGGAATGAGTAGCAATGTCGCACCAGCTATTCCCTACCCAGGTTCGAGAAATCCGAGCAGTGTTACAGGAGTTTGGGACATGTTCACTGGGAAATCAGGATGTACCCACCTGGTGCAGCACCATGTGGATACAGAACCCCCAAAGGCCTATTAAGCAGGCCCCTTATGGGGTGCCTGAAAGAGTCAAACAGACTCTGAAGGAGGAGATACAGGAAATGTTGGAACTAGGGGTAATCCAGGAGTCCAGCAGTCCCTGGGCCTCCCCAGTGGTGCTGGTAACAAAGAAGGATGGCAGCACCATGTTCTGTGTGGACTACAAGAAATGAAATAGTCTCACAGAGTCATGCTTACCGCATGCCTAGGACAGATGAAGCCTAGAGCAGCTGGGTGGGGCAAAGTATCTTACCACTATTGATCTTACCAAGGGTTACTGGCAGGTGCCCTTGACTGCCAGAGCTAGAGAGAGGCCAGCTTTTGTGACTACTTTCAGGTTCATGAAAATGCCCTCTGGGATGAAAAGTGCCTTAGCGATTTTCCAGAGGCTGGTAGATCATATCCTAGCAGGAGCAGCAGATTTCACCCTTGCTTACCTGGATGATATTGCCATCTACAGCCATTCCTGGCAACAGCACCCACCATATCAGGGAGGTGCTGCACAGACTACAGAGAGCAGGGTTGACCATTAAGCCCAGCAAATGTCAGGTGTGTATGGCAGAGGTCTCCTACCTGGGACATAGAGTGGGGAGTGGTAAGATCAGGCCAGAACCTGCCAAAATCGAAGCCATTTAAGCATGGCCTGCCTCTGTTACCAAAAAGCAGGTGACGACATTCTTAGGGACAGCAGGGTACTACAGAAAGTTAGTCCTCAATTATAGTACCATAGCTGCTCCCCTCACAGACCTGATGAGGAAAAAACAGGACAGATAAGGTAGTGTGGACCCCAGCATGTGAACAGGCATTCAAGAAACTTAAAGGAGCTTTGGGAGGATCTCCTGTATTAGCCAGTCCAGATTACAACAAAGAATTCAAAGAATTTGTTGTGCATGTGGATACTTCAAACCATGGGGTGGGGGCTGTACTCAGCCAGGTTTCCTCAAAGAGAGAGAGGAGCACCCAGTGGTATATGTCAGCCATAGGTTCCAACCCAGGGAGGAATGCTATGCAGCTGTAGAAAAGGAATGTCTAGCCATAGTGTTGGCACTGCAGAAACTTCAGCCTTATTTGTATGGAAGGAAATTCACTGTAGTCACAGACCACAATCCCTTAACATGGCTACATTGAGCCAGCCAGCAAAATGCCAAGTTACTAAGGTGGAGCCTAGGGTTGCAAACATATGATATGACAGTGCAGCACCACAATGGGGTTAGTAATGCCAACACAGATGGGCTCTCAACACAGGGAATGGGGTAAGGTATTCCCATATAAGCTGAACCCACTCAAGCAACATTTCTCAAGGATCACTTGAAAAACTAGCTTGAGTTTTTGGGAAAAGGGGGAGAAATGTCGTATTGTCAGTCCAGCTATCTGGAATTTTGTAAATAATTATATGTTAATTGAGAATATTAATATGAGTTATATAGAAGTGTGACAGAAGGAGATACTGCCAGCACAGCTATCTGGAATTTTGTAAATAGTTATATGTCATTTGTAAATATCAGCAAGATGCAACTGTTTGTGTTACCACTATATTAGAACTACATGTCCTATTGCATAGACGTGTGTGCTCAAGATATATTTTTATACACTATTGTAATTGTTTAGATGTATGTATTTTAACAGGAGATTAGCTTGCAAAACTTAAGAACAATTGAGACTGAAGTACTTTATTGACAGGCCATAAACAAGAGAAGTTCATAGGTTCATAGGTAGGTACTTGGCTATCTGCCCAAAGGCATTTATAAGCCTAGCCAGAATGTGTTGGCTTTCATCGCCGCCCCCTTAGATTAGTTCCCTGTGCCTCTATCCAGCAGAGCCACTGAAGTTATCCCCGGGGTAAACTTTCTGTTTCCCATCCACTTGTCAAGGTTTTTCTTGAAGACTGCTAGTGAGGAGCTCTGCCTAATGTAGATTGGAATCTTGTTCCAAAGCATGGGAAGTCTCTGAGACAGGAATCTATCCCTCCAGCATGTCCTATTTATTGTTGTGGTGAGGTTTAGATCCCTAGAGAGTATGGCTCGAGGGGATAAGGTTTTCTTTAGGTAGAGCATGTTTATCAATTCTGGGTTGGACATAGCCTTGTATGTCAGGCAGAGATCAGCTCTGAGCAGGCGGTATGCAACCGAGTACAGCTGGACTTTCTTCAGTCGAGCTGCATAGGGCATCTGTTTGAGGCTAGTGATCCTCTTGGTGAGGTACTTCTGTGGTCTTTCCAGCTGTTGCAGGTGTCTTGTAAGGTACATCCCAAATGGGGTGTTGTACTCTGTGATGGGTCTGATGAGTGATGAGTAGAGGGGCACAATGACCTCTTTTGATCTGAATGCAAACCCTTTTGTGATTAGGTGGGCTATCTTTCAGTTTCAGTCAACAGGAGACAGGATGTCTACACTAGGGGATTCTTTGTGTTGTGTAAGTGTTTTATTGTTTTAATTTTTCTAGCAGTTGCAAACATCTGAAGGCAATGTATTTTCACAGAGAGATGTTAAATGCTACCAACTGCAGTGGAGGTTTAGCCTGGGAACTGAAGTCAGGTGACAAAAAATGATGTCATGCTGCAGGTATCCCAGCAGTAATATTTGATATTAATTTAAGAACTCTCTAAGATAGAGAGAGAAACAGTGCATTTTGTATTTTGTCTTTGACCTGACAAGAACATCCACTCACCACTTCTGCCTGCTTGTTGTTCTGTAAGTAAGTTTTATGGGCATAGTAACTCTTTTAGATTCAGATAGGAATATAATAGTAAAGTATAGCTTAGATGTTTTCTTTATTTATTTGAAACTATCCTGCAATGTTGTTTTAAATATTTCCTGTGATTTTGAACTCTGATTTAATTGATTACTTACTGAGTATTGTCTTGTTCTTTTATTATTAAATATGTTTAAACCTATCATTGTGGCTGACATCTGTGAGACATGTTTAAGCTCTTAGAGTACTTGCATATCTATTTGGTGACACTGTGCAGGCCACTCCTTATAGCCTGGCCCTTGGTCAAACTAGCATTTGGTTTAATAGTACCATTGCACAGTAAAATTGGACACCCTTTGCTAATTCCTTAAAGTAGCTGATAAGGAGATGGCTGGTGGCAGTGAAAACTACCTTATAGTCTGCGTAGATGGGGGCATAGCTAGTAAACCTGTGCCAGCCTTTCCCAGGTGTGTGTGTTTGTGTACAACTCAAATCTCAAAGTATGTGTATGTCAGCTACCTAGGCAGAGACATGAAGCACTGGTTGGACAGAGAGGGTGTTGAAGGTCTTAGCTTGGCCACTCAGCTGAGACCTCAACTCTATAGCTGTGCTAGTGGGGAGTCTTATTGGAGATCAGGAGAAACCAGCCCCAGACTGACTGTGGTCTCTGTGTGCTCTTATGGGAAATTGCACTCTACTGTGTGTGTACTTATCATCCTCCTAGTGTGTACATTCCCCACTGTTGCCAGTGGTGAGGATTGAGGCCCCTTGATTACTGGGCCACTGCTGGGGCATCACAGTACCTTTGACATATTCATTTTGGAAAATTAGACAGTTAATATCATCAAAACTTTCCAACTTTATTGTGAATGATTTTTGTGAGGGTTATGAAGTCTGAAACTGCAATGTCTATCATTACATTATAACTTATCTCTTTGATGCTTTTCCAGTACAAACGTATGGTGCTAAACTGAGGGCATGCAGTGACCATCACTACTTTTGAGAGGTACTGTGTGAATCTTTGATTTCTGAGGCCTAGTACTTAATAATGGACACATACAAGTCAGATACGTCTCTGCTGTCATGTTAAGGTCATTTCTGTACAAATCTCCCACATTTTACTTGCTTACAATACCAAGTAACAAAATGTAAGGATATGCCAGTCATTCATATTATTGCGCAGTACACTCCATGTTTAACACTTACCTTGTAAATCTAGCAATCACAGCAGTTTTAGTTCAGGACTGACTCTGTCTGATGGAAGTAATACATATCCAATACATCTGGAGGTAAAGGTTGTGAGAGTTGCCTAGCATCAATGTTATTATATGTATGTGCATAGGAGGAATGTTTTAGGCTGTTAGGTGGTGAGTGAGTGTGCTATGCATTGTCTCTTAGCCAGTGGGAGGACATATTGAGCATGCCTATGTATGCCTACACCCACAGCTCCTACTGTTTCCCCCTCTGACTCTTCACTTGCATGTGGCTGTGGTGACCTTGTCATTGGTGGAGGGATGTTTGCTTCTTCCCCTGGTTAATCCTGCTGAAGAGTTTTTCTCAGGATGATGTTGTGTCGTATAGCACATACTGTGAATATTTCAGTACATGTCCATGGATTGCACTGCAGGGCTACTGCAGATGTATCTAGGCACCAGAACTGAGACATCAGCAACCCAGACACATGCTTTATGAAATTTCTGGTGTGAGCATGTCCTCATTATGGCATTCTTCAGCATTTCTGATGGGTGTCATCAGCATGGTTCCAGTGCATAACCTGGATTTCCCAGTAAATGACCCTGTGGGATATTTCCCCTAGTGAACATCTGATACATTTGGGAGGTGGCCAGATATGTGAGTCATGGTAACTGCCAGGGTTGTCAGCACACACATTCAAGATGATTCCGTTGGCATTACACATGACTTGGCAGTTTTAATAGAGTGAAAGCCCTTTCCATTAATGTACAGCCTTCCCTTTTCCCCAGTTGGTGCCTTAATTTCTAAATTTGTGTGATCTATGGTACCAATTTCTTCAGGGTAGTGTGCTGCAGGGTATAACTCCTGCATATTTCTGTTCCTGTCCTCAGGAGTATGGGGAAAATATATGTGGCCACTAGTATGTTGGAGCATAACTTTCAAGAATTGATGGAGGATCCTGGATGCTGATGCCTGCAACACCTCCAGCATGTCCCCTATTGGTTTCTGGAAGGTACCTGTAGCTACTATTCTAAGTGTTACACATACCTTTGTCTCTACTGGAATGGGTTCCCTTTGGTTGCCCTGGTTCTGAGCTGAGGACGACAGAGGTTGCAGAGTTCCTGTATGTCTGTATCCACCCTGCAGCACTCTACAATTTCAACATAATGTAGCTTGTGATAAGTCACCTGGGGTTTGAAAACTCTTCTCCTTCTTGGCCTTGCTCTATTAGCAGCAACAGCAGCAGCATAGACTTTAGCCTGTTGCACATACACATTAATTAAAGCAACAGTGGACCCTAACATTGTTTCTATGTAGACTCCTTTCCATGGCTATATATGCTTTATAGCTTGTTGAATAGCTCCTCCATCTTGGATTGGTTGATTAGCATACAGTTCAGCTGTTTATGCTGTAATTTGCATGCCATGGTGTTTACCATGTTTGCATAGCTGTGCATGGCTCTACACACTATGTAGAACCACATACTGAATCCAAAATGTTGCACTACCATGAGAAGCATGTGGTGTAAACAGACTGTGTGGGCTTTATTGAATTTTGCTGATGAACGTTTAGCCTTAAGAAAAGGTATGTTGGCAATCTTTAAATAAAACTAAATTATACACTGTCCTAGTAAATGCACTGAAGTATTTAGGTACCAAGAAAGCTGTTCTTAAATACTTCAATAATTTCAAATTTTATTTTTTAATAAGCTGCTTGCCCTTGTACCTTTTAATTTTACAGTTGCTTCAGCAAACAATGCCCAGAACTCTTGGGATTTGCCTGCACCTGTAGTCATCTCATCTCCATGGAAACTTAAGAATGGAATATACAGCTGCCTTGAGCTGCAAACTTCTCAACTCACACTGCTAAAGGAAAACTTTTCATTATATTCACAGTGGTCTCTTGTTTTTAAAACCTGCATACTTAAATGAAAAAATGTTATCAGATTAAGCCAAGGGCATTAATCCAGACATTCAACTATGCAAAAGTAAGGGAAAACATCTCAAAGAGACATATATTATAATCAGTGCAGCTTTGCACCCCATCCTCCACTCCAGCAGCCCAAGATTACAGCATATTAACTTAAACATGCTTTTTTGCCTAGCTTTTCTTCTTTTTTACATTATTTCTGCATTTCTTAAAACTAAAAAAGAAAAAAAAATGTTTACTTTCTACAACAATCACCATGAGGGATTATCGTATTTACAATTACAGTAACATTTCTTTTTGAAAAAGGTTTGAAATGTTTCCCATCATGTAGGTTTAACTTCTGTGACACACTGATAGAGTTGAAATTATTTATTAGGAAAATTAATCTTGCACTTATTTTTGAAGGACAGGAAAACAGGTGATTTTGAGAAGACTCTCACATACAAAAGTGTTTATTCAACCCTCCAGTCCACCCTGTCTTACAGGTTTTTGAATCAGCATGTGTGGCTGATTTATACAAGTTATCCACCAACAAGAAACTTTATAAACTTTACAACCTCACCCAAAGGGAGACCAAAGTCCTACATGAGTTAGTTCAAAATTCAAATCTGAAACTTTTGAAACCAGACAAGGGTGGTGGTACTGTGTTAGCACATGATATTGACTACTCTTCTACAATGTTTGAAATACTGCAGGATACCACCACTTACACTCTGGTTTCTAGGAAGGAAATTAACATCGCTCACCACAAAATTTACTTAACATTATAGGAATTGCTAGTGGATGGGAGAATTACCATCAAAAATTATGACTTCTTAAAGGTAGACAAACCAAGGGTCCCGTCTATTTTTGGAATCCCCAAGATTCTCAAAAATATTAAAAATCCACAGTATAGGCCAATAGTTGCAGCCAGTAGATCTAAAACCCATCCCATGGCTATTTACCTGGATAAATCTTTGAAATTTGTGATGAATACACATACTCGTATGATCAAAGATTCCTGGGTTTTCCTAGGGAGTTTGACTTCAAATATAATTTCTGACAATGTAGGTTTCTTAACTGTCAGTGTAGTAGACTTGTTTCCTTCTATCCCTTTAGATGATGGTTTGAAATTTTTCTATGACAGTCTGGCCAGCTTTGAATCATTAAAATGCTATGATGTTAATCTTTTTGTTAAACTTACTAGAATCATGTTAGAAAATAATTTCTTTTTTTTTAAGGTGAAACCGCAAACCTTGTTTTGTTAAGCTGGGAAAGGAAGATTTTATTTAATTCCAACTTTTGGACACATACTTTAAGTTATACACCAGATCTTTGGAGAACATCTTTATTATTTGGTAAGGACCAGAGAACACTATCTGAGAATTTATTGATAATTTAAGTACCACCACCACCACCACCACATTTTTGAAATTCACCTGCAACTATAAAAAAATTAGAACTGATTATTTAAATACCATGATCGAAATACATGAGGGTAAAAAAGAAGTTATGTACTCACTACAATGTTCCATCTGTGTTGTCCATTTTCATTCTTCCTCAAACCTGTGGGTTCAGATCCGATCCTGGAATCTGACTTGGCCATTGCAATAGCTCATGGCAACCAAAAACCCTTCTAAGTTATGTCAGCACTCTCTCTTACAGGAGTAGGAAGGTCATGGTATGGAGGGTGGATTGTTTGAGGAAGAATGAAAATGGACAACACAGTTGGAGTGTTATGGTGAGCACATAATTTCTTTATCTGATGTTGTCAATTTTCATTCTATCCTCAAACACATGGGACAGAATCCTCAGCTACCTTATATCCTGGGTGGAGTGATGGAAGGATGTTTCTCAGTATCATAGAACTAAATGAAGCTCTTTCTCTGGAGACCAAATCCAGTTTGTAATGAGTGATAAAGGCGTGTGGGGGGGGGTAGCCCAAGTAGCAGCTGCACATGTACCATCCGTGGATGCTCTATACTGAAATACTGATGAAGCCACTATGGCTCTGGTTGCAAAGGTTGAGATAATGTCAGACTTCTTTTCTTGTAAGTGCAAGAAATACAATCTGTGATTCATCTAGCTAATGTCACTTTGGTCACTGGATTTCCCAGTTTTACATCTGAGAATGAGACAAAAAGTTGGTCAAATTTCCTTATACTTTTTGTTCTATGGAAATAAAAACATAATTGCCCGTGAATATCTATTAAGTGTAACAGGTATTCTCCTTTATTTGAAAACCTTGGAAAGAATATTGGTAAGTTAATGGATTGATTGATATTGTTGTCTGGCACTGTTTTAGGCAAAAAGAATGGATTAGTATGCAACAAAACTCTGTCTTTATGAAAGATCAAATATGGTGGTTGAGATGATAAGGCTTGAATCTCTGAAATTGTTTATTGCAGATGTTATGGCTACAAAAAATATAGTTTTTCATGGGAGGAACTTGAGATCACATGTAGCTGCTCATTCAAAGGGGGATTGTATAATTTCTTGCAGCACCAAATTTAGGTCCCAAGGAGGAGTAGGGTCTTTATAAGGGGGTTTTGGCAAAAGATTTCCCTTTAGAAAAACTTTATAGAGTTTGTGTGAAGCAAGTGAAGATCCTTAATAGCCAAAGTGAAAATTGGAATTGCAGCTTGCTATACCCTTACTATAGAAGAAGCTGTTCCATCGTTAAACGATTGGTCCAAGAACTCAAGGATTCTATGAATCAGAGCTGAGAATGGCTCCAGGTCATTCTGTTGTGCCTAGAAAACAAATCTCTTTCATTTACTAGAGTATTGTTTACATGTAGATGGTTTATGAGAGGATAAGAGAATGTGATGGACTGAAGAAGACAGTATACGTTGTCTGGCTATTAATGGAATTGGAGAAGCCAAGCAGTCAGCTTGAGGTTTGGAATGTCTGGGTGAATCATGCCATTAACCTAACTAGCCTGATCTGCAAGGCCATGGAATGGATTGTCATGGACCTCATTTACAAGGACATTGGCAACCTCCAAACACTCAATCCCACAGAGTTTGGCTTCATCAAGGGGGAGGTCATGTCTATTAAATTTGGTCGACTTTTTTGAGACAGTCACCAAAGTGATGGACGAAGGGACGACAGTGCACACCGCCTACCTTGACCTGACCAAAGCCTTTGACACTATTCCCCACTCGGGCATAATAGATAAACACTCTCAACTAGGTATCAAGCCATATGTTACCAGATAGGTAGCTAAGTGGCTCACTGATAAAACCCACTTAGTCAAAATAAGGGAAGCCACATCAAGCAGTAGACCCATATTGAGTGACGTACCCCAGGGTTCGGTCTTGGGGCCTCTGTTATTTGGGATATACTTTTTTGAGGAGCAGGCCAAAACCAGTGAGCCATGGCTGACCAAGTTTGCAGATGACTGCAAGCTGGGAGCTGTCATCAATTCCCCTAGTGAAGTGGACATCCTCCAAGAGGGTCTCACCTAAACAAATGACTGGTGCAAGAAACATGGCCTCAAGTTTAATAAAAAACAATGCATCATCATCCCCTTTGGGGAGAGAGACATCCCCACAAATTATCACAAGCTTTTGACTTAGCTTTTCTGCCTTGCTTCATAGGAATCCCCAGTAGTGCACTCACATTCCCCTCAGCAAAAGTTTCATCCTGTGTCTTGGCCAACCTCCAATCAACCCAAGGTTGTCTTGTTGCCCTGCACTGTGAGACCCTGCATCGGTGGAACACTAAAGTGCTTTCAGCTACACTAGTGTATGTTACAGTTGTATTTAATCTGTTCTCTAAACTGAAGACTCTTTCCCCTTTCACTGTACGTGTGCACACTACTACCCCCCCCCCCCCCATTTTTCTCTTCCTATTGTACTCCTAGGTCAATTACTTAAAACTACTTTCTCTTGGAAAAAGTTTACCTATGTACTTGCATACTTCAATTGTTTTTCCCTGTAGACGTGGTGGTCCTTTTCACCACACTGTACTAGATTAGTAGCATAAGATTTGTAATTAGGAAGATACTGCACTACACTGACCTGGAATTGACTTAGCTTGGTTTTCCTGCTTTCTTTTTAGCAGCTGGCCTAGTCCAGTTTTTCTGACTCACAACCTTGTATTACTTTCTGTCTACCCCTCCCCCACCTTGAACCTGCGCACCTCCCTCCCACTCATTAATTGCAGAGGTATCAAAAAACATGATGTAGAAAGGCGCCATCTTTTGACTTAGCTTTTCTGCCTTGCTTCATAGGAATCCCCAGTAGTGTGCTCGCAAGTAAGTACTACCTGGTATTGTTATTGTTTGTGATTCTTATTGCTATTTTTGTGAAGTTTCACACATGGTATGTATTTTTTTGTCATGCATATTTTTAGTTGGTAACAGCTCTATTTGGTCACTTGTTTTCTGGACTTGCATTTCAAGAGCGTTTTTGTTTTTTTTCCTTTACTCTATTTGCCCTGCATATGAGTGCTTTTGTTATGCCAGCATAGAATTGTATTTATAGCACATTGTGACTTTAAATAACAGGTAAAATGCTGCTTTATTCACTAATGTGAGTATTGCCACCTGCTATGTATACTTTTAGAATCGTAACCTGTTTGGCAATTAGAGTAGAACTTATTGTAACCTCCAAGGGATACAACTGACTCTGTGTATCTGCATAACATCACTGTTATTTCTGTTGGAGAATTCTAAATTGCGTGTAGCATCTTAGTAGTTATTCTTTCTGTAGCATACCGCTGTTACTCCTGACTTTTAGTGAGAATGCTAAATTGTGTGTAGCATCTTAGTTACTATCTTCATAACCTTTATAACAAAACATAATAGTGTAGTGTATGTTGTAATAGCTTGGTATCAACTGCAGTTACCTTTTTTTTTCTCTGCTATTCTCGCATTTTGTGTTGCTCATAGAATTGTACTGTTTCTTACAAGATATGCTGCTCCTCCCCTGCATCCTCTATCTTAGTTACTTGGTAATCAGAGGGTTTGAAAACTTCAGACCTAACATTTACCCCCTTTTCCTTTTTACTTCCAGCCCCTTCAGCAAAAGTGTCATCCTGTGTCTTGGTCAACCTCCAATCAACCCAAGGCTGTCTTGTTGCCCTGCACTGTGAGAACCTGTGTTTGTGGAACACTAAAGTGCTTTCAGCTACACTAGTGTATGTTAGAGTTGTATTTAATCTTTCCTGTAAACTGAAGACTCTTTCCCCTTTCACTGTACGCGTGCACATTACTGCCCCCCCCCCCCATTTTTCTCTTCCTATTGTACTTCTAGGTCAATTACTTAAAACTACTTTCTCTTGGAAAAAGTTTACCTATGTACCTGCAGCCCATACTTCAACTGTTTTTCCCTGTAAAAGTGATGGTCCTTTTTACCACACTATACTAGATTAGTAGCATCAAATTTGTAGTTATTAGGAAGGTACTACACTACACTGGCATGGAATTGACTTAGCTTGGTTTTGCTGTTTTCTTTTTAGCAGCTGGCCTAGTCCAGTTTTTCTGACTCACAACCTTGTATTACTCTGTGTCTACCCCCTCCTCCACCTTGAACCTGCACACCTCTCTCCTACTCCTGCTTAATTACAGAGGTATCACAAAACCTGATGTAGAAAGGCACCATCTTTTGACTTAGCTTTTCTGCCTTGCTTCATAGGAATCCCCAGTAGTGTGCTCACATGTATGTACTACCTGGTATTGTTTTTGTTTGTGATTCTTATTGCTATTTTTGTAAAGTTCATCCTAAGGAGATCCTGCAGTGCTTCTGTAACCACTTTGCCTCCCCAACAACTAACTAAACGTGTATATACCCTATTGTAAAATAAAAATATATCCTATACCTACCACTGTTGTATATTAACCCTGCGTGCATTCCCTTCACTCTCCTATGCTCTTTCCCCCTCCTCTGAGTGCTCATAGCTTATAATTATAATTACTCATTTAGGCCACCAGGTGACATTGTTCAACCACTACCTATTTTTTAATACAAGCCAAAAGTACTGTAACTGTTCTATTAATTTACCACTGCCCTGTTTTAGCCCAATTAATACTTACTATATTCTACTAAACTGCTACTGGCCTGTTTTCAGCTCCTATCCCCTGTCAAGCCACTGCATCCTTCTAATTGTACACAGACAATGTCTTATGCCAGTGCCTCCTTACCTCTGAGCTAGTTCTCAGCTTCACTGATAACATTTTGCTGACTTTCTTCTTTCTCCTTGGCTCTACCTGCTCCGTTTGCCCTGCGAACTCACTCTGCTCCCCTGCCCCCAATTCTCACCCGCCCCCACTACTCCTACTTTTATTTCAACCACTCCTCACCCACTCAAGACAACCATCCAGTCAAAGCCTTCCCCTCCTCCTTTCACCCACAGTCAACCATCCAATTAAAGCCTTCCCCTCTTTACCTCTCCTCCTTTCACCCACAGTAATTAAATACATCACTAATTAAATACATCACTCTTTCACTACCCCCTCTCACTCCACAGCTCTTCTCTCCAACTACAAATCCCCCCATATTAAACTACCTTTTTCTTACCATGCTCGCCTTACTGTCCCTAACACTCCAAACCCCCATCTCCCTCCTATTACTCCTAACAACTTTATACCATGCCAGCTCCTATACCTCCAATCAGCTTCCACTCTCTACTCCTTACCATACTCCCACACAAAACCATCTCCTCCCTCACACAAATAATGAATTCTTTTCCATCACCTCCTCTCCATTTCAGCTCAACTTTCTGCACTTTTTTAATCGTAAAATTGTTTCCACTACTACTAAGACACTTACTCTTAAACAAATACAAGACCATCCAGAATACCCTAAATCCAAACCAAAACACACTAAAATAACTTTCTTCAATAACATTCACCCCAATACTGGACCTAACCCACCCACAAATAACAATTACACACCCCCTTCCTTTAACCTTTCATCCCCCTACAATACTCTTAAATTTTTCACACTCGATGCTCAGAGTCTCAACAGCAAAGCACATCAGTTTCAAGCATGGCTAAGTCATAACAAACCTGACATTGTAGCCATCTCTGAAACTTGGCTCAAACTCCATATCTCTGTCTCTAAAATCCTACCCTCTGGATTTCACACTCTTAGATGTGACTGCCCAAAGAAAAAAGGTGGAGGCGTTGCATTAATCTATTCCAATCTACTTACCTTAATTTCCCTACCAAACCCCATTCCTAAATTTGCCAATGCAGAACTAACAGTCGGTCTATTAAAAAATGAATAATCACGAAAGCCTCTGTATCATCCCCCTTTATATCTCACCTGGAAATAATGTCTCAACCTTTTGAAGACATACTCCAATGGGTCTCAGCTGAAATTAACCTTGAAACTTACATACTAGGTGATGTAAACATCGACTGGAATAAAATCAACAGTCCCATACCCTCCCTGTCCATTAACCTCTTTAACATTACTCAAGTAACCCACTCCATCTCCAGACCCAATTAAACAAATCCACAGGATCCACTCTTGACTGGATCTTAGTCACCCATCCAAATAAAATTACCAACTCTGGCACCATCCCTGACTCTATTAGTGACCACCTGCCAACTTTCATTTACCATGCAACCACCTCCCATCCACACCAACATCAATATATTCAGACCCACAACCTTAGTAAATTTGACCCCAAAACCTTCTCTATCTCAAACAAATGAATTGGAACATTCTAAAAACCCTTCCACTCGATAGAGCCATAGACCACTTTAATTCTACTTTCCTAGATGCTCTAAATTCCCTAGCTCTACCAACAAAAAAAAGAATAAAAACTAAAACTGCCCCATGGCTAACCAAAGGAACAAAGCAAATTATGCATCAGAGACAAATCCTGGAAGCTTTACCAAAAGAATAAACTTCCCAAAACCCTTCTCCAATACACACAGCTCTGTAACTTTGCAAAAAAACAAATATTCAAAGACAAAAAAATCCTACCACACTAAGCTCCAGTCCAACCATAT
This sequence comes from Protopterus annectens, assembly GCF_019279795.1. Classification (NCBI taxonomy): domain Eukaryota; kingdom Metazoa; phylum Chordata; order Ceratodontiformes; family Protopteridae; genus Protopterus; species Protopterus annectens. Next base: position 1,664,207,654 of record NC_056728.1, on the reverse strand, counting down.
CCAAAACCCTAGGCTTTTTGGAACTCCATAAACTCACTCCTCAACCCAGGCTCCAAAAATAACCCCTGTCTGGACCCAAGTAAATCTGACCTCAAATTAGCCTCACTATTCAACTCTTTTTTTATAGAGTCAATATCCAACCTAACAAAAAGTTTTCCCAACAATGACCCATCTCTCCTACATTCCACCTCATCTAAGTCCCCAGATAATTTCCCCCTATGTTTGAGCTTAAACCTGTCTCCACTAACTACATAAAAAGACTTCTATCCAAACTTAAACCCTGCTCCAATGTACCTGACAAGATCCCCTCTTCCACTCTCTAGTCTGCTGCTGATGGTATAGCTCTCCCAATTAGTATCCTAATTAATAGATCCATAAAGGAATCCTATGTCCCTAAACTCTGGTGTTCTGCCTTTATTCTCCCTCTCCACAAAGGAGGCAAAAACACTAACATTTCAAACTTCCGCCTTATATTTCTTCTTTTTCCAATCGCCAAAATCCTAGACAAATGCATCCACCTCCAACTTATACCTTTTCTGACTAAAAAACAACTCCTTACCCCTACCCAACATGGCTTCTGACCAGGATATAGCACCATAACAGCTCTACTCTCATTCTTAGAAACTGTCAATCAAGCCTGAGATTCTGGGAACTTAGTATCCACAGTGCTCCTATATCTCTCTAAAGCATTTGATACTGTTTCCAATAAGCACCTTCTAAGTCACCTCTCAAACTTAAATCTCTCCCAAAACACTCTTTCCTGGTTCTCAAGCTATCTGTCAGATAGATCTCAGGCTGTGAAATGGAAAAAAGGTGCCTTACCTTTCTTACCACCCCTGGAGTACCACAGGGGTCCATCCTCGGACCAATACTGTTTAATATCTTTATCAATAACTTTCACTCTGCTATTCCTAATGACAAAGTCATCCAATATGCAGATGACTCTACACGTGTCTGCGCTGCCTCTAACCTTCCTGAGCTCCTATCTAAGCTCAGACTGCCTTCTCAATGACTGAGATGTGGATGCGCCAAAATCACCTTTTTCTCAATGCTAACAAATCTAAAATGCTGCTATTCACACCCTCAGATCTTTCTCTTTTGATAAAAATTCCTTCCAAGTCCTTAGCCAAAGCAACTCTCCAATCAAGGTCGTTCCCTTTGCCAAACTACTCGGTGTAACTATAGACAAACACCGCAAGTTCAACATCCATACTCAGCAAAATATAAAGAAAACCCACCAAAAGCTAGGTATGCTATATAGGAACAACCACATCCTCTCTACTTCTACCAGGCCTAATCTGGCCTCCTTTTACCTCCTTCCCTCTCTTCTGTACAGCACCCCACTACTAACTAACCTATCCACTTCCATCACTTCCAAACTTGAAAGCTGTTATAACAAAATTTCTAAATTTACCACAAATAAAAGAACAAAAGTAACTGCAGTGTAAAATACAACTAAAAAAAGACCAAAACATACACTGTGAAGCAGTAGGAAACACCTTCAGTCAGCCAAACTCTTCAGTCCAAGCTGTTTTTATTCTTCCAACATACAAAGACACAGATTGAGCGCTTTCATCCCCTAAACTGGGGACTTCATCAGAATCTAACTGCACTCCATAGTACAGCCTTTAAATACTATTGAAAAATGAAAAAAATGAATGCTTGGACTGAAGAGTGTGGCTGACTGAAAGTGTTTCCTACTGCTTCATAGTGTATGTTTTGGAAAATTTCTAAATTTGCCACCAAAGCCAAACATTCCACTCATCACTGTGTTACCCTCCAATCCCTCAACTGGTTAGAATTCACAAATTACCTGGACTTCCTCCAGCTCACTACAGCACATAGACTAATATTTAATCCAACCAAATGCCCCGCTTTAACTAACATCTTTCCCCCATACACCCCAAATAGAACTCTCAGAACACCAAAACTTAATTACTGTCCACAAACCTAAACATCCTGCTGGACAATTTCTCCTCTCCTCCTTAGGTAAGAAATGGAACTCTCTCCCTTCCACACTAAGGACAATGTCAAACACAAACAACTTCAAAACTCAGCTACACACCTACCTCTCCTCCAAATGGAAATGTTGAAAAAATATTTTGAGCTCTTACTTGCTTACTGCTTGCTGCTGTGGGATGGATTTGCAGTGTTCTTAAGACACTCAGTCTTGCTGGCTGGAATCAAAGTCTGGTTATAATTGCATTCACAGTCTGTTGCATACAGAAACTTGCAGAATATACACTGATACAGCATCTGACTTTAAGAGCAGTAATCAATAACTTTTATAATAAACCAAACTGGACAAACGTTACAGCTTAAAAGTACTGTTCCAACTTTACTTCTCATATAGTACAGATGATGTGAGAGATATAACATTTACCTCAGAACACCAAATGTGTTCCTGCCATACCCCTCTAACATAGCTGGATTTATACAGCTCTTTATATACAGTTTTAGTCCTGTAGAAACAATACTAAGCTTCCTTGTTTAACAATGTCTTGTAAGAGACCAGCTTTTCTGACAGTGTGAATATCCTGTAACAGTGTCCTGATGTCCATGTAGAAAAACATATTTTTGAGGAAACACATTGTTCTGTATTCTTATTTGGAGAATTGCTTATCCTGTAGAAACAATACTAAGCTTAACATATGAGCATATGTTCTTGTGCCAATGCTGATAAGCATATCCTGTTTTTTATGAAGAAAAACATATTTTTGAGAAAACACATTGTCAGAGATCAGCTTTTCTGATAGTGTGAACATCCTGTATTTTATTTGGATCTTTGTATAAAAAACATCTGTTATTGTGTCATATCCTGTTTTTCCATGCAGAATAACATGTCAGTGTTCTTTAAAAGCAGATTTTGCATTTTTGTTCTTGCATACATCCTGTTTTGAGTCTGTAAGGGAAAAATGTCCATTCTTTAAAAGCAGATTTTGTATTTTTGCTCTTGCATACATCCTGTTTTGAGTCTGTAAGGGAAGAATGTCCATTCAGCAGATTCCTTTTCCAAGCCATGGTCATTTAGTATGACTGCTGATCACATATTAGTAAACTCTGTTTCTGCATTTAAGCAAGCCTTTTCTTTCAGCATATTTACAACATAATTAATTTCAGATTTATGTTCATAAAATCTAACAATTCCCTCTGTTTTTAAACATACTCAAAACATTTTATATAGAAAACACAAGAAACAAACCTTTAGTTTGATACAACAAATCAAAATGCAATTTTACATAGTTAATACAATGATATTAAAGTATTACTACCAAAACTGAATGTATTTAACAACTTTTTCTTTTGCAGACCATTCTGTGAAAATATTTTATCAGTTATAAGCTGTGTCTGCTTAAGTTTAACTTGATCAATGTATTCTTTTGCAATCACAGAATTTAATTTATGACTTAGAACTGTTTCATTAACTCTTTGCAGCTGTTAAATTAACTATGAGACAATAACTATGTGCTACTGCAAGCATTTATACACTACTGAAAACACACAATTTCAATGTCATTTTAACCATAACATTGTGGTCATGTCTTTGAACTGCCCATTAACATCTTGATAAAGTACTGAACTGGGCTTAAATAATAAATATTTGAAAGCTATTAGTTTACTGGGGTAAAACCAGTGATATTACAACTTGACAAATTACTTTTGAACTTATTACAATGTATCCTGTACAGTATGTATTTACATAGACTGTTTGCTGTTCATGCATTTCAATCTAGTAGGTACCCTGGACCCATTTTTTATTTAAATATGGTTTTTCACACATATTTATTACTAGACATTAATCTCATTTGTACTGAATTTTTCTGCATTTGTACATACAATGACTATAAAGTACATTTAGTCTAATCTTACAAATTTAATAACATTAATATTGAGCAAAATCTTGGAAAATGTTTGTCTCTTTAGAAGTATCTAGTGGAATTGACACCAAATCCATATGTCCTGTTATTTTAAACTACATACTCAGCAATTAGAAACATTGATGTTTTTTATACCAACATTGTTTTGCCAAAAACATATTAAAAATAGTGACCATTCTTACTATTAGAAACATTTATTCATTTTGCATATTTTTATTCTCTCTTGTATAGCTTTAATAAAGCAATTTTAAATCATCTCTTGTTTAACCATTATGATAGCTATTAACAACTTGTAAAATATCTTATCCTGTCAGGTTTAATCCAGTTTACCAGTATTTCTAATACACTAATACCTGCTTTTTCCTCTCATAAAAGAGTATTGTACAAAGTTTTCCTGTAGCTTTATTTTAGACCCTTATTATTTATTTTTATGTAGCGTTATTTCAGACCCTTGTTGTTTATTTTTCTGTAGCTTTATTTCAGACCCTTGTGTAGTATTGCTTATACAGTCAGTGTAAAACTGAGAAAGTGCCCCTCCCCCTGTAGTACTTCAGCACTGTTTTCCTGCCCTATGCTGTAAGAATGGAATATATGTCAGCCTAACACTATGGTTATACATTTATTTTATTAAATTATGAACTTTTGTCTGATTTGATAATTTTTTATAAAGCTTTTGCTGTTTACTACCACTAGTAGGCATTTACACCCTCCTGCACAATTGATTTGAACTGTATATATACTATAGCCCATTTGCTGGCTGTACTTGATGCAACTGAGGGGTTTTTTGTCCTTTTAACATTTACTTGCAAACAGATTATCAGTGACATCTATGCACAATTGTGGCATTTTATGACAATTACTAAACAGTGTTGCCTGTAAACATTTTAACAATTATGTTTTAATAACAATGATGCTTTAGAAAAACTCAAGCTACTTGCCTGGCAATCAGTCTTGTTGTTTATCTTATCTTTTCAACATTTCCTGTAACTATTCATTCAGTCTAGGAAGGTCTGAGCTCACATTTCATACTCTGTAAACTATAGTTAATTCTTTTAGCATTTTTCCTTTAATGTGATTGTGATTTACATAACTATGCATTTATACAACATAACTAGACATCATTTTACAATTACCTTACATGGATTTCAGTATTTTTTTTTATTTATTTAACTGTCCTGCCATTAATTTTACAAAAATTGTTTGACTAATACCATCTGTGATTTTCTTTTTAAAATTCAGAATTTTAACTGTTTGGTGTTACTATATAATTATAAACAAATTGTAAAAAACAAAATAGATATTAGTTTAACCAACACATTTATATTTATATTATTTATATTTGCTGTTGTCTGCCTGTTATTCTTGTGTATTGTAACAGATGTACTCTAGATGAAAAGAACACACATGCATGTCTGTCTTGTATATGTATATCTTTATACAAGCATGTCAGTCTTGTGACTTTAAATTTTTACTCATCTATTTTTATTTAATTTTATACATTATAATACACTAGAACAGTTTTGTTTACCTTTTGACTATGCTAATGAATGGCATTCATATGCTTTACTTTACTGTAGTACTGATAGATGTCTTGCTTTAACTGAATGAAAGTAAAACATTTAAGAATGATTTGTCCAGACATCAGATCCTACCATCCTACCATGTATGTTTAACCATTTTCAAAACATAAACATATTATAAAATATATTTCTTTTGCACAGATTAACTGTGTATGTAGGAAGTTCCCAGTCTCTGTCAGTTCAGCTAATTTATTTCCTTTATCCTGCAACTGCTGTTGAATTTCCTGAAATGTTGCATGGTCTTTCTGACATTATTTAGTAAGCTGTTCTGCTGAATTTGAAACTCCTATGCACTTTTGAAAAGATGTATGTATAACTTGTCTAAGCTTCCTGAACTCATTGTGTCTGTCTTTTAGAAGTTTACTACATTCCTTTGTAACAAAATGTACTAGGGGTTTTATCAGTAAATGATTTGACTCACATGTGGTGACAGGACATAACTGTTCAACATCAGAATGTAATGGAAACACTTTACCCTTAGTTAATTCTTCAGATCTGTCTTTACAGTCTATTTTTTTCGCAATATGATGCAATATTATTTTATGGCATAATACACAAAATGCAGCCCTTGTTGAAGCACACAACAAACACTTGTCATATTTCACATGGTTTTCTTTGAGATACCAGTCAAATATTGTAATACATTTGCATAATGCCTTACTATGAACCTGCCCTAATAAGGTTTTACATTTACTAATGTGCTGTGTATACCAACATTGCAATTTACTAACGTTTAGTTTACTCCTGCATGAATTATAAATAATATTCATACTATCTAGTAATATACAACCTGTCTAGGAATACAGAAACTATATATGAATATACAAACTGTCTTAAGAATATAAAAACTCTCTTAAGAATATACAAACTGTTTTAACATCATCCACACTAAATATGTGACACAGAAAAAAGTCTTACCAGTTAGCAAGAAAACAGGTGATCAGGCTGCTATTGCAGATGGCTGGAAATTTTTCAAAGTCACTTGAGAAGCTGGGAAAGCACAACAGGCAGTGGACTGATGGGCTAGTGGATATCCCCCTTTTCTTGAAGAATTTATGGCACTGTGAATTTCTTGAACTAGTCTCACTCCGGATTGTAGACGTCTAAAAAACTTTACTACTGCAAGCTGCATAAACTGGAATACTTCTGTTTAGGATTTACACATACGTACAAATGTTAGTTACTGCAATTTAACTGAAGTGACCCTCTGCAGGGCTTACCATCACTCCTCCTGTGTTTGAATGCAGATTGTAGGTTCAAATGCAGGCTAGCTTGCCATTGAAAAAATTATATGGAGCTAGTCAGTCAGCTGCCTCGCCATTGAAAAAATATTTTGAGCTCTTACTTGCTTACTGCTTGCTGCTGTGGGATGGATTTGCAGTGTTCTTAAGACACTCAGTCTTGCTGGCTGGAATCAAAGTCTGGTTATAATTGCATTCACAGTCTGTTGCATACAGAAACTTGCAGAATATACACTGATACAGCATCTGACTTTAAGAGCAGTAACCAATAACTTTTATAATAAACCAAACTGGACAAACGTTACAGCTTAAAAGTACTGTTTCAACTTTACTTCTCATATAGTACAGATGATGTGAGAGATATAACATTTACCTCAGAACACCAAATGTGTTCCTACCATACCCCTCTAACATAGCTGGATTTATACAGCTCTTTATATACAGTTTTAGTCCTGTAGAAACAATACTAAGCTTCCTTGTTTAACAATGTCTTGTAAGAGACCAGCTTTTCTGACAGTGTGAATATCCTGTAACAGTGTCCTGATGTCCATGTAGAAACACATATTTTTGAGGAAACACATTGTTCTGTATTCTTATTTGGAGAATTGCTTATCCTGTAGAAACAATACTAAGCTTAACATATGAGCATATGTTCTTGTGCCAATGCTGATAAGCATATCCTGTTTTTTATGAAGAAAAACATATTTTTTGAGAAAACACATTGTCAGAGATCAGCTTTTCTGACAGTGTGAACATCCTGTATTTTATTTGGATCTTTGTATAAAAAACATCTGTTCTTGTGTCATATCCTGTTTTTCCATGTAGAATAACATGTCAGTGTTCTTTAAAAGCAGATTTTGCATTTTTGTTCTTGCATACATCCTGTTTTGAGTCTGTAAGGGAAAAATGTCCATTCTTTAAAAGCAGATTTTGTATTTTTGCTCTTGCATACATCCTGTTTTGAGTCTGTAAGGGAAGAATGTCCATTCAGCAGATTCCTTTTCCAAGCCATGGTCATTTAGTATGACTGCTGATCACATATTAGTAAACTCTGTTTCTGCATTTAAGCAAGCCTTTTCTTTCAGCATATTTACAACATAATTAATTTCAGATTTATATTCATAAAATCTAACAAATGTAACTGCATTCTCCCTACCTAGAACTCTTTAACAATAAAAAGCCCCCTGGGAGGGTATCCTCCTGAGTTCCTAAGCACCGTGTAGCTGGCTATAATCTTCTATAGCTAATTCCTGTATGATCTCTCACACTCTGTAAATATTGTAAATAGCTTTTGGCTTTTGACTTTAACTGTGTGAATTTGTTGAAATGTATCTGCATGATAACCAAAAAGACCGAATAGGTCAGGTACCTTAAAAAAACAGGAAACCAAAAACAGTCACAAAAAGTACCAATTGGAGGTGTCAGAATAACCACAAAGCAAACGTGTAGCAGCCACAATAGGTTTAATATGTTTATATAGTGCATTATTACCATCCTCTGTTCTTATGGCATTTAAATGTTCATAAATTCTCCTTTTTAGTTTTCGTGTAGTTTTGCCAATATAGAACACACCACATACCTTACAAAGACCTAAATAAACAAGCCCTTCACTGTTGCAATTAGAAAAACTACTACTTTTAACCAAGTAATAATGCACTATATAAACATACCTTGTTATGTCCCAATGCTAAGTGGGGCTTTTTCGTAATTGAAGTGGTGCATCAGGACACTAGGGGAGACCCATGGGAGAATAGGATAGAAGTAAGAAAAGTATATTGGCAATTATTTTTAGAAGCCAATAGATTCCCTGGGCTTAATGAACACAATTCCATTTCCCCTATATTGAGAATGAGGGCTGCTAAATTGTAAACGTGTTCATGTGGTTTATTTGCTCATTCTTCTGTAATGCAATATATATATATATATATATATATATATATATATATATATATATATATATATATATATTACTAATGTTTCTGCATATAAATCAGTTATTTTTACATTTTTAAATTTATTTTATATTTTTATTTTTTATGTAAATATCTACATGTTATACTAGTATAAGTATAGTTTTTAAAGGGTCACCCATTATATGGAGTTTGATTTGATCAACATGAAGTCTCCTATTTGATTATTTTTTAACATGTATTGTTTGTATACCTGTTTATTCATGCACAAGCACTTTGCACTGTTTTTAACTAATATGTATGGCTTTAATAGAAGATGTTGAGTGGTGCTAATTATTTATTAATTAAACAATTAAATGAGAAGGGGATTGTATAAAAGCTGCATCAATTCATGGTTTGTTGTTACATCTGATGAAGTCTAGTAGATGAAAATGCTTTGGAGATTGTTGGAGTTTATGCATTAAACCTATTTTGGCTGCTGCACGTTTGCTTCGTGGTTATTCTGACACCTCCAATTGGTACCTTTTGTGACTGTTTTTGTATCTGCATGATATTTTTCCACTAGGGGCGATATTGCTCACGCTTTGTATTATTTGATATATATTTGTACTTGTACTTTTATTTTTATTGGACTGCTATCTTTACTGTAATCTATTTCATGGAGCTTTTCTCCCTGGGCCTCCACTGAAAACAGGCTCTCTGGGCCCAGTAGACTTCCCTGGTAATCAAACGGGAAATAAATAAATAAAATAAATAAATAACATCCTAAGCACGCAATCAGTCGTGAGGGATTTGGAGACCCAGACTGATAGCAACCTGACTTTTGACTACCATGTTGCTTCCATTGTACGGAAAGCTTTCTACATGGCCCATCTCATAAGTAAGGGTATCTCATCCAGGGACAGAGAAGTCATAACATCCCTGTATCCATCCCTTATAAGGCCCATTGAGTACAACATCCCATTCTGCATGTACCTCACAAAGCACATGCAGCAGCTAGAGAGACCACAGAGGTTCCTCACCAGGAGAATTCAGGGCCTCAAAAATCTACCATATACAAATAGGCTAAACACCATAGCCCTCTACTCATTTTCATACAGACTCCTCATAGGTGACCTCTGTGTGGCATACAAGGTGATCTCTTATCCCGCCTTGATGGGACTGCTCCATATCCGCAAGTCAAGCTCCACTCGAGTAATCCACACACGCGACCTCAACCTGGTCTGTGACATCAATAGGACTTGCTGACGGGACAGATTTGTGTCCCAGAGGCTCCCCCATCTGTGAAATAGACTTCCTCTCCATGTCAAACAGAGCACCTCTTTACCCCTTTTTAAGCGCAACCTGGATAACTGGATGGGAAATAGAAAATATATCTCTGGAATTCCATCCGTGTCCCTGCTGGATGAGTGCATTGGGTTCTGATTTGTCTAATTTGTCTAAACATTTGCTAAACACTTGGGTAGGCTTATAAGGGCCTTAGGACCAGTAGCCTAGTAACATCCTATGATCCTATGCCTGTTGGGTGAGACAGGAGGTCAGGAGTTGGATCCAGAATCCATGGTTGCATCAGTAAATAAGGCCAAAGGAAGGGAAACCAAATCTGTCGAGGCCAGTATGGTGCAATGAGAATTACTTTGCTCTTCATCCTGCTCGCTTTCTGTAGAAATTTGGGGAATATCAGAGTCAGAGGATAGGCATACAGGAGACCGGGGAGCCAATTGTGAAGAAGAGCATCACTTGGGGATTCCCCTTTTGGGGAGATCAGGGCAAAATAGCTGCTGCACTTGTTTAGGGGAGAAGCAAAAAGATTGTAACAAGGCTGGCCCCATTTGTGGAATATCTTTTCCATCACTATCTGATTCAGGGACCACTCATGAGGCATAAGGATGCATCTGCTCAATTTGTCTGCTGTCACATTGGACTTCCCCAGAATGTGCATTGCAGTGAGAAAACTGTTGGATGAGATTGCACATTGTCGCATTCTGAGTGCTTCTTGATACAAGGGATTAGATTTGGTTCCTCCTTGTTTGTTCATGTACCAGACTGCCGACATGCTGACGGTTTGAAGGGTAATTGTCCCCAAGGGGGGAGTATCCTGCAAAGCCTGCAATGCTAGTAGCACTGCTGTCATCTGTAGGACATTGATATGCAAGTTGGCCTCCTTGGGAGATCAAGTGCCTTGGACTATATTCCCCAGAAAGTGCCCCACCCCCACCCTAGCTGGGAAGCATCCGTGGTCACTGTGGCCATTGGTTGTGGGGGGGATGAATGGATGGCATTGTAGAATTTGATTGTTTTGAATCCACCATAATAGATCTTTCTTACAAATGTTGGTGATTCTTATCTGGGCCAACATTGGTTGGTGGAGAATGGACCACTGCACTGCACAAAGTCACTGCAAAATTCTCATATGAAACCTTGCTAGTGGAACAAGTGTTATTGCTGCTGCCATAGACCCTAGAGCCTGAAGAATCAGACATGCAGAAACCTTTGGTATTGCTGATAATCTTCCTGACTTATGATCTGATAGTTTCTAGTCTCATAGGTGGAAGAGCAGCTATGGTTTTGCTTGTGTTTAAATTTGCCCCTATGAAGTCTAAACGTTGAGTGTGTTCTAGTAATAATTTTTCAGATTGGAACACATTTGGATAAAATTATCTCTTGCTTTTAGTAGTAGATGCCTGGTTGGGGCAGATATGAGCCAGTTGTCCAAGCATGGAAACACCCAGAATCCTTGCAGTCTGAGGTGAGCTGCTACCACTGCAATACATTTCGTGAACACTCTGGGGGCTGTGGTGAGAACAAAGGGCAGTGCTCTGAACTGATAATGACTGGCTTCCAGCTAGAAGCATAGATGCCTTCTGGATTGTCTGTCCATCTTCATGTGGCAGTATGCATCCTGAAGGTCTATACAGCACATCAAGTCATCCTTTTCCAAGAATGGAAGAATGGACTGAACCGTGACCATACGGAACTTGCTTCATCAAACTGATTTGTTTAATTTGCTGAGATCCAAAATTGGTCTCCAGTCCCCCATCTTTTTTGGTACTAAAAGGAACTTTGAGTAAGTTCCAGATTCTCTCTGGTCTGAGGGGACCTCTTGAATGACTCTCTTTTCTAGCAGCCTTTGAACTTGAATGGCTGCCTGATCGCTCTGACTGGGTGGAACATTGGGGACTTTTTTGTTTTGGGGAGGAGGAAGAGAGAAGGGTATAAAATATCTCCTGGAAATGATCCTCTGCACCCATGTATCGGATGTTATTTCTAGCCAAGCTCTCTGGTGCAGGGACAGTCGACCCCAGATTGCTTTCAGAGTAGGACAATCAGGCCTCTTTTCAGGAGGGCTGGAAAGGTCTACCAAAGAAAGTACCTCTAGACCCTTCATTTTGCGGGTCTCCTCTGCCACGAGGGTGGTGTCTTCCATTAGAGTTCCCCCATCTCCCTCTAGGGGGACTACTTCCACGTGTGTTCTAAAACGATCCTTGTAATTTCTTGAACCACATCTTTCCACTACTACTCTGGCTCCTGGATAAAGGTCTCTGAGGAGTGGAAAAATGTACACCCAGGGCAGACATGGTCTTCCTGTCTTTCTCACACCTAAATAATGTATCTTTTACTTTAGGACTGAACAAAGGAGCACGGTGGAAGGAAACACTGACTAACAAAGACTTGAAAGGCTCCGTGAAATCACATAAGCGCATCCAGGCATGTCCCCTTATGGATATGCTTGAACCTCGCTGCTCTACTCATTTCTTCAGCTACATGGGAAATGAGCCTCATGGAAGAGTTAGATATGGATTGTAGGGTAGACAGCTGAGAAGCAACTGAGGCTTGTACTTCATCAGATACAGTTCCTGAAAGGGTATTTGGTAGCTCATTGATCAAATCCCTTTGCATTCTCATAAAATGTGAAAGATAATTCAGGGACCTTAGAGTGAAGGTAGCTGAGGCATAAATACACTTCCCAAATCTATCTGTTGTCCTGGAGTCCTTGTTAGGAGGATATATAGAAGAACTTTCTTAGGCAAGTTCTTTTTTGGTGGCTGCCATCAGAACCATAGCATCTACTGGTATACCTTTTGTCCCAAATGTTTTGTCCTCTGGGGCCATAATAATTTTGTCTGGTCTCCGGGGAATAGGTTTGATGGTATCTGGGACATTCCATGCCTGCCAGAAGATATAGCCAATGACCTCATCTGCGGTGGAGTCACCCATGAGGTAGATGGATGGGCACCAAACACTGCCAGATACACAGACTCATCAGATGAAGGATTGCTGGACTTCCAGACACCTTTCTGTTTTAGGATTTCTAAGATGTCTCCAAGGGAGACATCATCAGGAGGTGACCTTGGGGATCTTTCACCCTCATCAAAGTCCACGTCTTCAGTGATAGATTCCTCAGTGGAGTCCAGGTGTTTCCTTTTACACATCCTTTTCTTAGGGACCTCCTCTGTGGGATGTTCCGGAGAGGTATTAGAAGAGATGGGGGAACCCTGTTGGGAAGTCTGTGATTTTGGTGCTCTCTGTCCCTGAGGGAGATCCAAGTGAGAAACCATGGGCACAGTTGTCAAGGGTGAAGGTTGTGGATCTGTGGGGTAAGCAGTGTCCGAGCTGCAGAGGCAGACATGACTCTCCTGGAGCCTCAAAGGCTTACTGATCCTGAGAAGGAAAGGATCCCGGATCTAAGAGGGCATGCCTCTCAGTCATAGACCCATCCCACTCGAAAGACAATCTCCCCGAGGTCAAAGCCAGAGCTGAGCTGGTCTGAGCTGAGGCTCCAAGGTGTAAAGATGGCTCTGATAATCTCAGGGCCAAATCCACCACCTCAGAGCTGACAAGACCACTACTGCTTTGAGAGGTCTCCAGTTCTCACTGAGCTGAAGAACTCAAAGCACACTTTGGATTTGAAGAAAGAGAGGTCCTCTGATCCAAAATAGACAATGCCTTGGGGTTTAGATATGATAGCAAATATGCTTCGAAGGAAGTCAGAGGAGGAAGAAGTGGAAGTGTAGCTGATGCATGGAACTCCTGACCCAAAGGGGTAGGAGTCAAAGGAGCCCCTAACATACCCTGTGACCAGAAAATCTTCCTCACTAGTCTCTCCATGTCTTCTTTGGTGAGACATGACTGATGGAGATTTAGGTCTCTCCAGGAAGGGAGATGGAACCCTGGAAGGGATTGGGTCAAAGAAGGTTGAATACCGAGTCCTAAGGAGGTATATCTGATCTAAAGAGTTCTTCATAGTTGGTTGGGACTGATCCAAAATAGCCAGATCTATAGTTTTTAACTTTTATTGCCTTCAGATCTGATGAAGTTGTCAGACCCAGTGTCAAACTTTTATGCAGTAGGATCAGACGGAGAAGTCAACTGCACAACAGGTATTTTTCTTCCTTTGTCCAAGACATTAGAGGATGAGGAAGAAGCAGGGCTAGATTGTTTACACTTTTCATTTTCTCTTTTTATTTATTTATTTTTTTTGGTATAGCTACAGAAATTGCCTCACCAAATGAGGAGGGCAATAAACCTTTCAATATAAGCTTGTTTTTGTGTTCAACCAAGATTCTGTGGTTGAACACATGAGAGATAGCACAGTTCTCCTGCAGGTGAAGGGGAATGAGGCAGTACACACACAAAATATGTGAGTCACTGACCAGAATTTTGTGACTGCATTTTTCACACTTTTTGAAGCCAGTCATTCTAACAGTCCAACAATTACAACAGAAGGATAGAAAATAATTATTCTACTATTAAGCCTTTTTTTTTGTTTTTAAGAAGAAAAATAGAACTAGAGCAAAAGTATCAGCAATGGTAAGAGAGAGTTACACTAAAGCAGTGTAGAAGGAAAAGAAGCTACTAGCAATAGCATCGTAAGGTACTTTTGTACAAGAAGAAGTGAGAAAGGTATTTAAACTATTGAATTAAGCTGTTGCAAATGTAAGGGGATAGGAGAGAGATTAAATTAAACTATTTTATAGAAGGTTTAGAAGCTATAAGTATCAGAAAAAAATACTGAAAAATCACTTATCTACCTAAGAGCAACTTGGAGAATCACATCTTTGCAAAGCGGCAAACGAGATCTGAGGTAACTTAGAAGGGTGCACTGTGGGTAAAGGAAGAGCTTGAGATCTTTTTGGTTGCTGCAAGGTATTGCAAAGGCTGAGTCAGATCCGAGGATTGGATCCGAACCCACAGGTTTGAGGATAGAATGAAAATTGACATAATCAGATTTCAGGTCAAGAATACACAGAAAACCAACTTTCAGTAATTCTTACTTACCATTTATGAGTTGCACATCCATTCAAACAGAAAGTGCCTCGTGAAGTGAGAGTGTGTTTCAGGTGCAAGAATGACGTCTGACTATAACAATCTGGTGGATGAGATTAAATTTATTTCAACACACTATTGAAAAGGAATACCCCTGTAAACTTGTGTCTAAAATTTCACAAGAAATTATTACAGAATGGAGAGTTAAATACAAGCCACTGCTAGGTGTTACATTCAACCGTCCTAGGACAGAACCCCCTTTCTTTGAAAGAAATTTTCTCAGAGCTATGGTAGTGGAATTCAACCATGCTGCTCCAGGTATCGAGTACATCATATCTAAAAATTGGAATATGTTAAGGTTTAACTCTGAATTGGTGGGGGTTTTAGGTACTGACCCTAAATTTGTTTTTAAAATGGGGAAGAATTTAAAAACCACACTGGAGAGCAATTTTAATAATAATGGACAGAAACACAGTGATGGTACAAAAAAGTGTGGCCACTCCACAATGTAGGTTTATCCTTGAGGGTGATACCATCACTTTAGAAGATGCAGCTTATAGTCAAATTTATTTTAAGGAAGGAAACTGCTGTAGTAAGAAGATTATTTATTTAGCAGTGAGCAAACAGTGTGTCTGTTTTTATATTGGAAAGACAGAAAGGACCCTTAAGAAATGCATTTCTGAGCACACTTACAGTGTTAAAACTAAAAACAGCAATGCCCTATACAAATCCACATTGTTTATAGTAAACATTTTCATTAAGATTTAGAAGTAATAACAAACAGTAACATTACAATATGTATAGAAATTGAATAGTTAAATAAGAAAAATGAAATAGTTCAAAAGAAGAAAACAATAGCAACTATTTACAAAGATGTCTACATATACAACAAGGTAAGAAATTCAGTTTATGCAATAGGTGTCTACCATACAAAAAAGGTAAGAAATAATTCAGTTTATGAAATAATCTTTCAATTCTAGTTAACCAATGTCTGTTTATTTAACAGTTGATTAAGTTTCATCCATGCATTATAAGAAGTGGTAGTTCTGGTTGTTCTTTCCTTGATTGTCAGTAGTTCTAGATGACAAACTTCATTTGCAATGTTAAATTCTTTAGTGATGGAGTTGATTCACTCTTCCAGTTCTTGGTGATTTATTTTCCTTGCAATTGATAAAACACTCCAAAGAACAGAATGATTTATTTTTTAACAATGAAGGAATTGGAGTATTAAATAGGATTAATGATTTATTTAGAGCAAATTTATCACTGAATAGATCCTGTAAGAAAAAAATGATATAATTCCAAAATGTTTTAACTACATTACATTCATAGATCATATATTGTCAATCCACTTTAATGTTCAGCTTACATCTCCAGCATCCAGCATTCTTCTTATACATTAATTCTATTTTATGTGGAGTGATGAATGCCTTATGCATACATTTCCAAGAAAATGATTTCCATTTTAAAGATGGTGGTTTGTTTAGAGAATGGTAGTATTATTTTCTTTTTATCCTTACTTGGATAATAATTATTTATGGATTTGAAATAATCCCAATTCTGTATTTTTAATTATCTTGTAAATTTTTGACAGAAGTCCTTTTTCTATAGTATTTTGATGCATCAAAATGGTTAGAAGTTCAACAAACTTAGGGATTGCTTGTTTTATTGATGTTTGCAGTAAATGTATTCACTTCCCAATTGAGTATCTACAATTTTGAATATCAAACCACATTTCATTAAACTTCTTTAAGATAAAATCTAGAGTGCAATTTTTCTTTATCCATTAATTGAAATAAAAAAAATTAAAATGTTCTTTTTAAATAGTGTCATTGTGGTTGTATGAAAAGTACATATATTGTTTTGTGTATATGCTATGGGAAATGTTAAGAATAGCCAAGCTTTATACTCTGGATTTTTATGAATAAAGTTTCTAAAGTTAATTAATACCATAGAGATGTAAGATGAATTAATTACTTAGTTTTGATTTTCCAAAATATAGTCTTTTAATAGCCAAAAAAAATAATAGCCAAATAAATTAGTTATCTTATTGTGAGGTTCATATATTAGTCAGCTTTTAAACAAATACTCTCTTGCATATATTTCCATTTAGCATTGTAATTAATATTTGTCCAAAGAGTAATTGTCTTTATAATAGTAGACTAGAAATATAATTCTAAATCAGTTAATCCAATTCTCCCAGCAGACCAGTTTCTTAAATTATGATTAAGGGCTAATCTAGGTTTGCTGGGTATGAAAGAAATCTAAGAAATAAAGAATTAATTATTTTTTATAGTCTTTTAAAAGCCAAAGAAAATAATAGCCAAATAAATTAGTTATCTTATTGTGAGGTTCATATATTAGTCAGCTTTTAAACAAATACTCTCTTGCATATATTTCCATTTAGCATTGTAATTCATATTTGTCCAAAGAGTAATTGTCTTTATAATAGTAGACTAGAAATATAATTCTAAATCAGTTAATCCAATTCTCCCAGCAGACCAGTTTCTTAAATTATGATTAAGGGCTAATCTAGGTTTGCTGGGTATGAAAGAAATCTAAGAAATAAAGAATTAATTATTTTTAAATATTGTTTGTAGAAAGGAAGAATTAATGATTGTATTGTACACATTATTTTGGTAGTATTATCATTTTTATTAATAAAAGTCTCTCTTCTATCGAGAATAAGAATTTGTTCCATTTATTAAGATTTTTAATGTTATCCAGGCTGTTACTATAATTTGTTTATTATGTCTTTAATCTTTCCAGCTAAGGTTATTTCTAGTTATTTTATGTTATCTTTTACAATATATTTAGAAATTCTTTCTTCAACATCACATATATTAGAATTTATACATAAAATTTTTGTTTTGTCTTCATTAAAAGTAAGCCAAACTTAGACTGAAAGGTTTCAGTAGCCTCAAAGACAGCATTAAGATAATTTTTATTATCATTCAGTGTCAAAAGAGTATATATCATCAGCAAATAATATTATTTTCAAATTAAGGTTGTGGTTTGTTTGTATTCCTTTGATATCTGGTTTTGATCTTATATAATTTGCAAATGGTTCCATAATCCAAGTAAAAAGCAAAGTTGACAATGGACAGTCTTGCTTTGTTCCTTTTGGTAAGCGCAACTGATTCAGAAACATAACCTATTTTATATAAGCTAAGGAATTATCATAAAAGATATTTGTAAGTTGCAGAAAACCTTTTGAGAAATTACATTCTTCCAAGACCAATAAAAGATATTTCCAACTAACTGTGTGAAAAGCACTGTTGATGTCTAAGCTTATTATAGTTAAATTATCTTTTATATTAGTATGATCAATTACAGTTAATATTATTTTAATAGGTTCATAGGTGTGTACTTGGCTAATGGACCTGGAGCCTTTACAAGCCTAGCCCATAGAAGTGCCCTGGCATCATGCCACCCAACGTTAGTTCCCAGTGCCTCTATCAAGTAGAGCCACTGCAGTGATCCCTGGGGTGAACTTTCTATTTCCCATCCACTCATCAAGATTCCTCTTGAAGAGGGCCAGTGAGGTGCTGTGCTTGACATGTATGGGAAGTCTATTCCAGAGCATGGGCAGTTTCTGGGTTATGAACCTGTCCCTCCAGCATGTTCTGTTGATTGTGGTAATGAGGTTGAGGTCTCTGGATTGTGTGATGTGGAGGGATTTGGATTTCTTTAGATGTAGCATTTCTAACAGAGCTGGGTCAGACATGGCTTTGTAAGTCTAGCAGAGATCGCCTCTTAGTAGACGATATAAGACAGAGAATAGCTGGAGTTTTTTTAGTCTGTCCATGTAGGACATCTGTTTAAGGCCTAGGATCCTCTTCATGAGGTACTTTTGTGGCCTTTCCAGCTGTTGCATGTATCTAGTGAGGTACATGTCAAATGGGGCATTATACTCAATAATCAGCCTAATGAGGGAAGCATAGAGAGAGATGATGACCTCTTTCTACCTGGATGCAAAACCCTTGGTAATGAGATGTGCCACATAGAAGGACTTTATGACCACAGTGGCAATGTGGTGGTTGAAGGAGAGATTGCTGTCAACCTGTGTCCCCAGATCTGTTATAACACCTTCAGTGTTCAGTGGGCTCCCATAGATGTGGTAATGAGTTTTTCCCAAAGGGGATGATGACACATTTTTTTGGCATTAAGCTTAAGGCCAAGGTTTCAACACCAGTCACTGGTCTCAGTGAGGCCTTTCTGTAGGATGTCTACATCTCTTGGGGAGTTAATAATGGCTCCCAGCTTGCAGTCGTCTGCGAACCTGGTCAGGCAGAGTCCCTCCATGTTGACCTGGACTTCTGAGAAGTAGATGCCAAACAGGAGAGGACCCAGGACTGATCCCTGTGGGACTCCACTCATGACAGGTTGGCAGTCTGACTTGGAGTTCGCTACTTTCACACTGTGGGTTCTATCTGTGAGCCAGTTGGCAACCCACCAAATGATGTAGGGATTGATGCCTACTTTCGTGAGTTTATCAATAATTCCTGAGTGGGGAATGGTATCAAAGGCCTTGGCCAGATCAAGGTAGGCTGTATGAACTGCCTTGCTTTCATCCACAGCTCTGGTGACAGACTCAAAGAAGTCAACCAGATTGAGCAGGCATGATCTACCTTTCACAAAACCAAATTGCATGGGATCTAGAGTTTGGAAATTCCCTATATCCTTGTTAATTAGGTCCATGATGATGCACTCCATAGCCTTACATATCAGACTTGTCAGGCTAATGGGGCAATAATTCCCAGGGTCTGTGGTCACTCCCCCTTTATGGAGAGGGATGACTATAGCAGTGTGCCATTTGGGAGGTATAAAGCCTGAGGTGAGGCTGTGATTGAACAGGACACACAGATCTGGTGCCATTTCACTTTGTAGTTCATATAGAACACATCCAGGGATATTGTCAAGTCCCATGGAAGCTGTATTCTTGGTCATGGACAATGCAGCTTTAATCTGTGCTGCAGTAATGCTGGGTGCCCGGCATTCCTCTGGTATTTTGATTGGTTCTTTGGGGGGGGTGAGAGGGGTAAAGTTGGCACTGAATCTGTCAGCCAGTATGTTGGCAATATCTGTTGGCTCAGTAAAGGAGGTACCATTGTGCAGTAACTCAGAGCAATCCTGGGTATCGCAGTTTAGATTCTTAATATAACTATAGAAAGCTTTGTGGTTGTTTTTAGTGTCTGACACAATTCTGCCTTCATAGCTGGCTTTAGAGGTTTTGATGAGGGATCTCGACTTTTTGTTGAGGCTAATAAGGGAGTTTTTCCAGTCTTGGGACTTCACCTTTTTCTGCAACAGTTTCTTTCTTCTGTTGTAGAGCTTATTAATGGCAGGGGACCACCAGATTGGCTTCCTTTTTTTGGAGGAGAGTGTCTTGGTTCTGTTGGGTATGGTTAGTTCCATGCATTTATGCTTGTGTTTGTAGAGTGCATCGGTGTATGATTCAGCAGTTATGCATCTATTTTCCATTGACATATATAATATTATCTAAGTATTCCTGTTTTTTTATAAATCCAGTTTGATCACTGTTAATTAAATAGGGAAAATTGTTGAATTCTAGTAGCAAAAATAGACATGAATATTTTGTAATCAATGTTTAATAATGAAATTGGCCTATATGAAGAACATTCAATCGGATCTTTGTCTGTTTTCAAAATTGGGGATGTAAGTGTATATTTCCATGAAGGAGGAACCATTGTTAAATATTTAACCAACTGAAAAATCAGAAGTAAGATGTTTAAAGCACCCTTAGGCATACGTTTATAAGTTTCTGATGTTATGCCATCATTGCCTGGAGCTTTATTGGGTTTTATTTTTGTATTTGATTTTTGAGCTCTGAAATCAATATTGGTCTATTCATTTCAAATGTTCATCTGTCAATGTGTTTTTAGTATGTTTCCTAATAAAGGTTTTAACTGCATCCTGTGGATCCATAATTGGATTAAATTGATTAATTTTACTAAAATGAATTTTGAATTCCCTTAGAATGTATTCTATTGCTGTGACTTTTTTCTTTTTATCAATTGAGTATAATTCTTTGATATAATTAGTTTTAATAATTTTTGTTCTAGAGGTTATTTTACACATAGATTTTGGATTCATAATAAAATTTGTTAGTTTGATCTTTTCTAGATTTATTTTAGTTTTATGATTTAGAATTTCTATATATTTGCTTTGTAATTTATTAATTTCTTTTATTGAAATATTATTGGCTTTTTGACTTTCTAATTTTAGTTTATCATTTTTTCCCTGTAATTCAAGTAAATCCTTATATCATTGCTTTTTCTTTAAGGCATACCAGTTCATAATTTTACCATTTAAATAAGCTTTTAGAGCATTCCATGTAAAGATCTTTGATGCATCTTTAGTATTAAATTCAATGCAAGTCTGAATCTCCTTATTAAAGAATTCTTTAAAATCCTTTAAATTGGTTATGTATGCTGGTATTCTTTTAATGTGAATATTGTTGTTATGTTTCAAAAATAATTCAAATGTTATGACGTTATGATCAGAAAATGGACATGAGACTACTTTGAGTTTATCAAGGCTCATAGTTAGGTCATTGGAAACAAAGACTATCAATTCTTGATTGTGTTCTGTATCTATTTGAGAAATGTGTAAAAAAAGTGAATTAATGACCGAATATTTATTAACATCTCTAGTATTAAATACATTAATGAAATGTGTTAATGCCATGTCTGAAGCTGGTATTCTACACTTCCCCATAGTATTATAATCTTTCTCATTTAATAAAAAATTAAGTCTGCCAAAATTAAACTACCCTTAGAATGCTGTATGATCTGATCAAGTTGAAGTTTGACTGTTTTGACACCTATACCAGGTATCCAATAAATATTAATAAGAGTGTATAACTTCTTGTTAATTTCTAAAGTTACTAAACAAAACATTCCTTTATCATCACTGTATGTATTCAGTATATTTGGTATAGGAAAAAAAAATTCCACAAAATGAATATGCCCCTTTTTCTGATTATATTGGGAACTAGCTAATACAGTATAATGTTTATTTTTAAGTCTATATGTATCATTCATTAACAGATGGGCTTCTTGAATGAACATGACCTGGGAAGAAAATAATTTAAAATATTTATTTAAACTACTCCCTTTGCATCCATTATTTAATCCACTAATATTAATAGAAATATACTTTAAATATGTCATCTTGTAATCAAAAAAGTATCTTAACTGAGAACTTTAATATAAATAAACCACTTAACAACTGTCTGTTGACAACAATAAACTTAGTGAACTTAATGTTAATACAAATGAATAGAATGCACAAAGTTGTAGACAATAAAAAAGGAAAAAAATATTACATAAAATATTAAACATGAAGTTATTAAGTTATTTCAATTTTCACTCCCTACATGGAATACAGCACTCATGACTTAGATAGCAAATCTATCCAAGTCATCTTACCTAACAATAGAAGCAGGATTAATTCCACCCTGCTATTCCATAGCTATAACATGCTAATGCAAATAAAGGAATTAATAAAAATAACAAGTTGTGTTTTGTAATAGCTTCCAATGTAAGTAAGGTCTCTCATTTCACTAAACCGTATTACATGCTTCATACTTTATTTATCATACAAGAATAATTTTCATATCATTGAAATTATTAATGTCATAGTATCCTCCCTAAATTGAATTTATATTACTGCTATAGGAAGATGATATGTGTATTGTTTAAAAGTTAAACACAGAATCTGAGCAGTCCATAGGTTTCAGAATTGTTATGTCAATAGTTTTGGTGTTTCACCACTAACACCCATATACTCTTCTACAAAAGCATTAGCTTTTCATAAAATCAGGGTTTTGACCACATGACACTCAAATCTCCTTGTCTTCTGAGTGAAGAGTGCTTCTCAAACAATCTGGAAATATAATGCAGATAAGCATATTTTTGGGCACTTTTTAACTGTTCAGAGTTGAATAAAACAGCAACTGAATTCAGTTCAGAATACATTTTGAATAAATTGCATTTATTTAAACTGTATTTGCTTTAATACTGCTACACACTCAAGTGTGCTAGCTTGCACTGTACTTGAATTGTTTTTAGTGTTGTTTAACTGCTTTTCTGTAAAAAAAAAAAAAAGTCTAAGCTTGTTTCCTGCCTTTCCTGTTTCTAGTCTAGTCCAGATACAGATTTTCTGTATCCAGGACTGTTTGTAAGCTTCTGAGCTGTGTTGGACGGACGCCTTCTAGCTTATCAGTGGGAGTGGTAAGTACTAGGTAGCCTATCTACCACAAGAGGAGTGGTTTTTGGCCCAGAAATTGAAGCTTATTATCTGTTTGGGCAAGTTTTTCATCTCTTTCAACTTTATGGTTTAAAATCCTGCATCTGCTCTTATTTCCCACCTTTCCTGTAACTAGTCTAGTCCAGATACAGATTTGCTGTATCCAGGACTGTTTGTAAGCTTCTGAGTGGTGCCAAAGTCTGCTCTTCAATGTTTCCCTGAGATTTTGCTAGTTCTCTCCTCTCCTGCACTTTTACTAGCTTATTAGTCTAGCACTTTACCAGACTTCTTGTAGCAATTATTGTAGCACACAAAAGTGCTACCAATACTAAGCATTCTACAAGGAAACAGCTCCAGTACTTATTATTAATGCCAACCCCTCCAGGCATGTCTAAAGGCCAGTTCCCTGTGCTTTCTCTTATTAACCTGGTGAACATGGGCATCCTGAGGCAATTTAGCAACTGCCTCATGTACACTGACAACCCTGTTCTCTTACCTCCCAACACTCAGACTTGCGAGAGATGCACTTGTATATCCAAATTGGAAGCCATGCACTCTCCAGCCAAGACTGTAATAGCCGATCAAAAGGAGAAGGTCAACACTTGCACCACATCACATGGAACACATATCCCTCAAGAACACACAACAGCACTGCCTTCACATAAAAACACAAACCACACACCCACCTTCATGGAGGCTCTCAATAAAAATCTACCCAAACAGCAGAGACCTCCAAGGCAGAAACACTCTCGACCACCAAAACACAACACTAATCATGAGACACATAACTCTCCTAAACAGTGTACCACTCAACCAAAGCCCCTAAGGCAAAACAGCATGCCCCACACACTAGTCATAGGTGACTCTATAGTGAGACAGACTGATGTCCCACTCACTAGGGTGAATAAGGAGAAAGTAACAGTTAGCTGCCTGTCAGGTGCCAGGATCTGCCACATAATGCACGCACTCAGGTCCCTCAACAACAGGTACAGATATGACTCTGTCATTGTATATGTGGGTGTGAATGCCCTGAGATGTACCTCCCTGGAGTACATGAAAAGAGACATGGAGGAGCTCTCGGATTATGTAGCCCAGGCGGGTATGACCCTAGCCCAGAACAGCATCTTCCCATCACCCAGAATGATACCACAGTACTAGTAGAAAATGATTGATTTCAACAATTGGCTAAGTTTCTGGTGTCATTCTAAGGGGATCCAGTATCTGTCTGCCTGGGATGACATGACTGACAGACCCCGATGCTTTGCCAGAGATGGCCTCCATCTGCCACCACTGGGCTTCTGGATACTGGCCAAGGCTCTTGCCACCCCTATAGTGCCTTTTTTAGGCAGTTTTCCAAAGACCAAATTACCACTGTAACAGCTACAAACAAATGCAATCTGAGGGGTCATGCTGCTCAACACTAGAAGTCTAAATCTCAAAATGCACTCGCTCGAAGCATTCCTTAAAATGGAGAACATCGACATTTGTGCTGTAACAGAGACCTGGTTCAAGGCAGCAGAAAGCACCCCTGCACTACCAGGCTATAACTCATTCCACACCTTTCGGCCCCAGAACTTGGACTGAAGCTCCAAAGGTGGTGGTGTTTCCATATTCATAAACGATGTGCACATCTCCAGACTGGTAGCCCAACATAATGCATCTGAGATAATTCAGGTGCAGCTAATATTGGGTAAGACAGTGATTCAGGTTGTAACTTGCTATAGGTCCCCAACCATGTCCCAAGACTCACACTCCACATTCCTAAGCACCCTGGAGAATATTAGGGTCCAACCTAACACTCTCATACTGGGTGACTTCAACTAACCCTCCATTAACTGTGACAACTACTCATGTACCAACACAATTGCCTAACGTTTCTTAGAATTCATTAATTCCAATGCCCTGGACCAGCCCGTTCATACCTCCACAAGAGGTAGCAACATCCTTGACCTGGTCATTACTAACATGGGTGACCATTGCTCTACACAAATAGTCAACTTCTTCCTGGTTAGATCTGACCACAAACTAATCACCTTGGAAATCCACACCCCCCCACCCCACCCGCAAAGGTAACCACCATAAAAAACTTCTCCAAAGCTAACTTTGGGCTCCTAAAAACAGAGGTGGCTAACTTCACGGCACCCATGCAAATGGAGAATAGTAGCATGATCACCGAATCATACACCAATGCAGTGTACGAACATGTACACGCATGCATGGATTTTGCCATATCCAATAGAACCAAGATGCTCTCCTCCAAAAAAAGGTAGCCAATCTCGTGGTCCCCTGTCAAAAAACAAGCTCTACAACAGAAGGAGAAAACTGATATGGAATAAGGTGAGGTCCCAAGACTGGAAAAACTCCCTTATCAGCCTCAACAAAAAGTTGAGATCCCTCATCAAATCCTCTAAAGCTAGCTATGAAAGCAGATTTGCAGCAGATAGTAAAGACAATCACAAGGCCTTCTATAGTTATGTAAAGAATCTCCACAGCAATACCCAGATTTGCTCTGAGCTACTGCACAATGCTACCTCCTATACTGAGCTAACAGATATTGCCAATATGCCTTCCAACAGATTCAGTGCCAACTTTACCACTGTCTCCCACCCCAAAGGACCAATCACAATATCAGTAGATTGCCAGGCACCCCGTATTACTGCTGCACAGGTTAAAACAGCACTGTTCAAGGAAGGCCAAGAATACAGCTTCTATGGGCACAGACAATATCCCTGGCTGTGTTCTACATGAACTACAGAGTGAAATGGCATCTCACCTTTGTGCCCTTTTTAATCACAGCCTCACCTCAGGCTTTGTCCCTACCAAATGGTACACTGCTACAGTCATCCCTCTCCACAAAGGAGAAGAGACTACAGACCCTGGGAACTTTTGCCCCATTAGCCTGATGAGTTTGATATGCAAAGCTATGGAACCCATCATCGTGGACCTAATAAACAAGGATATAGGGAATCTCCAAACTCCCACATAGTTTGGTTTTGTGAAGGGTAGATCATGCTTGCTCAACTTGGTCGACGTCTTTGAGTCGGTCACCAGAGCTGTGGATGAAGGCAAGGTGGTTCATACAGCCTACCTTGATCTGGTCAAGGCATTTGATACCACTCCTCACTCAGGAATCATAGAAAAACTCACTAAGATAGGCATCAACCCCTGTATCACTAGGTGGGTTGCAAACTGGCTCACAGATAGAACCCACAGTGTGCCGACCAGTCACAAGTGGAGTCCCACAGGGTTCAGTCCTGGGTCCTCTCCTGTTTGGTATCTACTTCTCTGAAGTCCAAGCCAACATGAAGGGACTCTGGCTGATAAAGTTCGCAGATGGTTGCAAATTGGGAGCTATTTTTAACTCCCCAAGTGATGTTGACATCCTACAGAAAGGCTTCACCAAGACCGACTGTTTTCAGAACCATGGCCTTAACCTCAATGCCAAAAAATGTGTCATCATCCCCCTTTGGAAAAACCCAGTTCCCATGAATTACCAGATCAATGGTAGTCCACTGAACACAGAAGGTGTTATAAGAGATCTGGGAACACAAGTTGACAGCAACCTCTCTTTTGAGCACCACATTGCCACTGTGGTCAGAAAGCCCTATATGGCACATCTCATTACTAAGGGTTTTGCATCCAGGAAGAAAGAGGTCATTGACTCTCTCTACTCTTCCTTTATTAGGCCAATTATTGAGCACAATGCCCCATTTGGCATGTACCTCACTAGACACCTGTAACAATTGGAGAGGCCGCAAAAGTACCTCACAAAGATGATCCTAGGCCTTAAACACTTGTTCTATATGGACAGACTCAAAAAACTCCAACTATTCTCTGTCTCATATCGCCTACTTAGAGGTGATCTCTGCTTGACTTAGAAAGCCATCCCTGACCCAGTTCTGTTAGAAATGCTACATCTAAACAAATCCCAACCCCTCTGCACCACATGCTGCAGAGACCTCAACCTCATTACCACAATCTACAGAACATGCTGGAGGGACAGGTTCATAACCCAGAGACTGCCCATGCTATGACTTCCCATACATGTCAAGCAGGGCACCACACTGGCCCTCTTCAAGAGAAATCTTGATGAGCGGATGGGAAATAGAAAATTCACCCCGGGGATCACTCCAGTGGCTCTACTTGAAAGAGGTTCTGGGAACTAAGGTCGGGTGCACAATGCCAGGGTAATCCTATGGGATAGGGTTGTAAAGGCTCCAGAGCCATTAGCCTAGTACACACCTATGAACCTATGAATTAATATTTGCAGTATGTACTCTAATATATGAGAAGTTGCATAACAAAATATTTTGGTTGTCATTATACAAGAAAAATGGAATCTTACATAAATGTTTGCATCAATGAGACTGTATTACTAATATGAATTTATATACATTTCTCTCATTCTTGCAATGAATATCAAAAAATTGTGTTGTAGAAAAGCAAGTCCCTGTACATTATAAAAATTCTCCTTTAAATAAAATTAGCTCACAAAATTCTATATTGTTAAGAAGTACATTTCATTGTATTTCAAATATACAAAGTCAGTTTTCTATAACTATTTAAGTAACAAACCAGAATGTGCTTGAGAATTTTCCCAAATTTATAAATAAATATTGTGCATTTTGCAACCATAGGAGTATACTTCCAGTGTCATAAATATGTTTACATTATAAATTTATGGTCTAATTTTGTCAAAATCCCGTTATTTTTATACAGAAAGCAATAATTCAACTTTCCAAAGATTCTATAGAGATACAACGATAAGAATATTGTGCTTGGTCTGAATGTCAATGTTTTGTCCATAAAAACAAAATTCACTCATTATGTGTATTCTCAAAAATTATACTTGTAGTACAAGCATTTTTATCGTATTGCCCTGTGTCAATATTTACAGATCCAAACAGTTATGTCAGTATAATAAAATAAAGCAAGGTACATGGTATTTATAACGTTTTCTGCTGCTTTAGCTATGTAAAGAAAATTAAACTCTTGTCTCAAACTCCCTGTTCTAAGGCTGTATAAAAATCCAAAAAAAAGGGGGGGGGCTACCCTCATTCTGTACCTCCCCTCAGGTAAATCAATTGTTGCAATCTACCTCAAACAGGTACCAAAAATTAATACAAGATATGTCATGTTCATAATCTCATAAAGCAGAGTACGTACTGTTATTTCTATCTGAAAACTGTACATACTTTACCCTAAAAATAAATCTCATTTACAACTCTCCTGTTAGATAAGAACAGCCATTTACAAGAATGTGTGCCATAATAATGATCAGCAAGCTTATGTATAAGTATTTTATTTTACTTTAAAATAATTCATATTTAAATGTACAGGGACCCTTTAAGTGAAAGAGCATTCTGCAATTATCAGTTTACACTTAAGTATGCGCGTACCTGCTTAAGTATTCAGAGACATCTCGTATATCTTCAGTGAAGCCTTTGCTACTGCACTGCTTATCTCATGATCACAGCAGGAAACTAGTTATATGTTCAAATCTACGAAAAAGATGATTGTCAACAGAGATTACAACAGTGAGTGCACGAGTCCATATGGCTCAAATATATTTTCCTTATACCCACGTCTTACATTTTGGTAAACTAATCAGCAACCTTCCAGCACCCAACACATGAAATACACAGAAAAAGAACAGGAAACATATAGATATCAACAGTGCTCAGCCATGGCTCATCTCCAAACCCCACAGAGCCAGAGAACCAAGCACGAACACATACAAAAAAGGACTGGGGCACAAAACAAGAACAGCCACAGAAGATTATAACCAGAATCCCAAGATATTAGGACAACAGCAGGCACTATTCTTCACACTACCTGCAGAGTGCATCCAACACAAGTCACAAACAACCATTAATATTTACCAGACACAATTCATCACTGAGCAGGTACCAGTCTATTAAACGTCTGCGTCAACAACGAGACAGCAGCAACACAAGATAAATATCAGCATGGACAAGACAATCAATCCCCAGAAAAGAGATCAAAACACTCCATATTTGCATATAAAGAAATAACCACATTCAAGCAACTCAGTCAGACCAAACACATAAATCAGAAGCACAGAAGTCATCATACCTGGTAAGCCAAAGACAGTTTACATAAACTCAATCTATGTTCCCAGACAGCATAAGATTAAATAAATCTATGATTAAAGATTAGCATTACTATTTATTATATTAAATTGAAGTGATTCATTTGTAAAGAAAAAAAAAGAAACCTACATATTTATGAAACAGTGAAGTAAGAACAAGTATATGTAAAAAAAAAACACACACACAATTACCTTAGTGCAGTGTGTACCCAGGTTTGCCCTTTGAATGTAAAACCTTAGGCAGTGTGTATCCAGATTCCCCCTTTGAATGTAAAAAAGATATGAGGGGAACATAAAAAATATTCCTTGTGAAAAAAATAAATGCTAGATTACTTAACAAATATAACAATATTGAGACTAGTTAAATAGTCACTTTTCATTCAGTTTTCTATCCATCTCTTTCAGCCATTAATTTCAAGTACTGCTATTCCAATACATGGCTTTTGCTTGTTCTATTATATTCTTTGTTTTCAGACAAGACAATGCAGTCTCATCTGGAAGAAATACTTTAAATCTAGCAGGGAAAAGCAAATTAACCCTTATTTGTTTTGTTCTTAAGTTCTTTGATTAAGGCAAAGTACATTTTCTTTTTGATATTACTGTGGAGGAATAGTCATTGTCAAACCTTATTATTTTTCCTTCTAGTTTGATGGGAGATTTTGACCAAGCTGTCTTAAGTGTCAGTTCTTTGTCCTGTGAAGAGAAAAACTTAATAGTAGATCTTAGTGCAGGGTTGTTTTAGGAGGAGTAACAGCCAAAGATATGTGTACTCTCTCAATGCCATAGGACATTGCTTCAGGGAGTTCAAGAATGTTAGGAAGCCAGTATGTTAAAAAGTTTGTCATGCTACTTCCTTCCATTTTCTCAGGCAAACCAAACATGCAGATATTGTTTCTCCGAAATCTGTTCTCCAAGTCATGTATTTTGCTCAATAATAAGGTATTTTGTTTCAATAAAAATTCAGTGTGGTTTTCTTCTTCAGTCAATCTCCATTCTACATCAGTTAATGCTGCTTCTATTCTAGATATTTGCACTTTCTGTTGATTAAGAGACTCTTGGATTTGTTCCATTTGCTTAGTACATCTTTCCTTAAAGTTATCCAATTTATTATCCATTTTATCCATTTTCAGTGATAACTCAGGAATATTAGTTGTGACCATCTGAAGCACTTTCTTCAGGGATAAGTCTTGAGAGCTTGTTTTTGTGTGACTCATCTTGTGGATGTAAAAATTTTCCAGATAAAAGTTTTACAGGAAAATGAAGGGATCTTTGAATAATTTTTAGTTGTCCTCAAACAGGAAAACTTAAATTATTAGATTTTGACCAACAAAAAGTGTGATAACTTAGAAATAAAATTTCCTGTCAGAAATAAAATGAGAATAGCAGAGCTGGAGAAATCTGTTCCTAACAGCACAGTATCCTGGCCATGCCCCCCCTCACAAACACACATTGCTGAAACCCACACACGATGAATTTCTGTTATTGACCCCAGGGGTGGGGACTGGGAAAATACTCTACAATATGAAGAGGTTTTTTGGCAGTTTAGACTCAATGCCTTCACCCCCCCCCCCCCGCGGTTAAATGATTATGTCTCTATAAAACCAGTCTTGAAGCATACAGCTTCAAAATTATAAAAAAAGTGCAATACATTTTATTTATTCATTTTATTTTATTTATTTTTACATTTGTTAACCGGGTAGAGTCCGGCTGGACAAGTAGCCTGTTTTCAGCCGAGACCCGGGGAAATAAACTCCATAACAATAGTACAAAAAGATTACAAAAATTTTTAAAAGATTTACAAACAATATACAAAAAGTTTGACAGTTGCCAACAATCACAATTTGCAAAAAGGTGAATGTAAAACAGAAAACATTACATTTTTTAAGCCTTATTACAGACAGTAATATGAAACTCATTAGATATATAACTAAAAACCATTGTTGTATTTTCATTTGGTAGTAGTAAGACAAGATAGCAGAATAGAAAATGTTTGATCGAAGGCATGAGAAACTAGCCAGGAGTATTACATTATCATTATTATTACAGTATTTTCATATATATTTTTTTTCATCTTGTAAATATTTTTATAATATTACAAAATATTTATTCATTAAACTTTTCTGTATGGTTTTGATGGTATTCATTACCTGTTGATTTGATTTTTGACAGTGCATTATGTCCCTTTTAATCTATTTATTTATTTATTTATTTATTTATTATTACTACTGATTCTTCTGAAATTTTTATGCAGGAAATTATATATAGACAAAAATATTTTGAACAACGAACTTCATTAGGACAAAATTAAATTTTTAAAACATTTTGGTCTATTTATATAAATATATATATATATATATATATATATATATATATATATATATATATATATTAAATGTTACTAGCTACATTATGATTAATACTATTTTTTTAGGTTAGTATAAAGCATAATTGACCACATCATTTGCTTTTGACAGATAATATATTGGAAATGTGGAGATGCACTATATTCTTAAGATGAGGATGGCCCTTTAAGGAATGATTATTTTGTATGTATTTAGGATTGGCACTTTTTTAATTGATGGCATTTTAATTGACAGTACTATATAATCTTAAGCATTTTATCATTTTATTCATTCTGATGAAGTCCTGACTTTTACATGATGAAAGTGCTAAACAACTGATGTGATGTCCTATCTCGCCATCATTCTTAGCAGGTTGGGTTCAGAATGCGGTTTACAAAAGCTCGAAGTCTCCAAGTAGCTCATGGCTTACACCCTATCCCATGATGCACTAGGGAATTCTGCAGTTCTCGTTTGCCGCTAAACAGATCGGATGCTTCAACTGGCTGTGGCTAAGTATTTTTCATAAATACTTTATTTCTGCATAGTAAACTTAATATTTCTATTCCATTTAGTTTAATAACGTAGTTTCTTCCGTTTCCATTTCTGTTTATCTGTGGCCATTGTTTATTTTAAGGCCTAAATTCCCTTTTCCTCACATATCCCAGCTTTTTGTGTGTGATATAGGTTCTTTCTTGAGCAGTAGTTTGATACTTAGTTTAAATTAGAGTGTGTAGTAGTTAAGTAGTGTGTTAGCTGTTTTGTTTTTTCTCACTATCCAATGATTAGTGATAACCAAGTGTGCTGTGTGTTTTATATATATATATATATATATATATATATATATATATATATATATATATAAATGTATGATATATATACAGATTTCCTTGTTATCTAAAAGAAAAAGGGAGAGAGGATTGTTTTTCTTGTGTTCTGTTTAGCCCATTTGAGTTAGAGGACTTCTTTCCATTTTAAACATATTATTGTGTGTGCTGTGTTTTTTCTAGTATTCTTTAACCTGCAAGCTATCTTGTGTTAGTTAGAGAATTACTTAGCCAGTTTGAGTTAGAGGGCCCTTTTTCCAGTTATTTTTTTCCCTATTTAAATATATTCTTGTGGTGTGCTGTGTTTGATATCTATAGTGTGGGTGTGAGTTCTGCAATGTCTAAGCAATCAAAGGATACCAAACCCTCGGGGTTTAAAAAGTGCATCAAGTACACTCAGAAAATGTCTATTACAGATGGTCATACAGTGTGTGTGTACTGCCTTGGAGCAGTACTCTTGCAAGAGTCTTGCTCTATTTGTCATTCTTTCAGTTCTAGGGTTCTTCTTGAAAGAAAGAACAAACTGATTTTAAAAGGATTGTTGAAGACTTCTTTTTCCTGAGGTCCTAGAATAAGGTCAGAGCTCAGAAAACAAACCTCTTCCTCGTCTCATAAATCTGATGGATCTGGCAAAAGATCCTCTTCAACTTCTTCAGACCAATCAGAACCATCCAAAAAATTGCCAAAGATTTCTGCTTTGGATCTGAAATCTGTCGGGCCCGAGAAACCATCTATGTCAGCTCCTCCTGTATTGGAATTGTTGGTATTTCAGGTTTGGAGCTGGTCCCCAGTATTGGAACTGTTTTTTCTGATGCTAAGATCTTCGATCTTATAGGTTGCAAGATCCCCTGCTCCCTTCTTTTGATCCTCCAGGAGCCTTTCTGATGACAATGTGGATTGCTTGGTGCAGAGACTTTTGAGGACGCAGGCGCTAGCCAAACTGTTATTGGAGCTAACCCATAGGGTTTTGGAACTGACTTTATCTGCCTTGTCACCGTTGATTCCACCTCCGACCAGACTCCAGGTTTCAGAGCCGGAATGCATGGAGCTGATTGTAATGGAACCCAGAACCAGGACCTGTCCCAGGATCTTCGGCCCTGACTACTACTCTGACTTCCTTGGTGCTGCCTGAGCTCGGGGAGTCTGGGAGCAGATGCTCTCTGGTCGGGTCTGGGGAGGACAGTAAGATTGGACATTTGTTGCATCCAAACTTGCCTCTTGGGGCTTCAGTGTGGATGAGCTTGGCTCCTACATTGGCTTCAGAGCCAACCCCCCTTGGTACCGGGGATGTCTTCTGGTTCTTCAGAGCCAGGAACTTCTTCGGATTATGGGCAAGGGGGCCTTCACAAGGCAATGAGGAGAGTGTTGTCCCCACGGGCACCTCCACTCTTAGATCCATTCATTCCTCCCCCAAAGGCAGCAGTGTCTATCTCAGCACAACTGCATCCACACAGATGTGGAGACCCACAGCCTCAGGATGTCCCATCGAGTGAGCCTCTCTCTTACAAAACCTCTCCAGAATACCCTTCTGAAGAGGTCCCTCAGAAGAGATTATGCAAGATGAAGCATTTGGACTCCCTAGAGAAGTCAGTTCCATCCGACACAGACCTCGATGGCCCCATGGTCACCCTCTGAGGATGACTCCTTTGCAGACATCCTAGAAATACTTAAGCAGAGGCAGAGAGGTGGCTGGAAGCCCATCATCCCTTCTGAAGAGGAGTGTGTTCACCAGAAGGCCTTTGTGTCTCGCCCTTCAGCCACTTGGGTGTCTGCCTTTCAATTAACTTATGGATCTAGTTTGTTGAAAGGTGTGGGAGACTCCAGATTCAGTGGAGCCCATCCCTTGGAGACCAAATAAATTTATCACATCCACCAAGGATAAAATCTTTCTTACAAAAGGTGTCCCAGTAGATGGTTGGTGGTGGTGGCCACAAAAAAAGAACTGTCGGAGACGTCATCTGTCCATCCTCCAAACAAAGAGTCACGGATGATGGACAGATATGGAAAGTGCACCTTTTCTTTAGTGACCTTTACACTCAGGTCCCTGAATTATCTCACATATTTTACCAAATTACAGAGTGATCTCCTGAAGGAGCTAGGAGATGCTCTCCAAGGTTCTGTAGCTGCGGGAATATTGGATAAGGTTACCTTAAATTCAGTAGTAAACTCCTCCATGAGACTCATCTCCTATGCAGCTGATGGAGCATGTAGGGCAGTAAGCTCAGGAATTTCCCTAAAGAGGCATTCCTGGATGCGCTTGTGTAACTTTGCAGAGCTCTTCAAGTCTTCCTTTGTTAATGCTCCCTTTGATAGCTTGTCTTTATTCAGGCCTAAAGTGAAAGACACACTAACCAGGTGTGAGCAAGAAGGAGACTCGCTCTGCCATACGAGTCTGTTTTCCCTACCTTCTAGACCTAACCCAAAAGTTCAAAAGGGGGGGAAAATGTCATTTCGAAAATCCCAGAGTGTTTTTCCAGACACAAGTGGTGACTTCCCCCAGGGGAGAGGGGGAAGCGGTAATAGAAGACGTTGGCCACGTGGCAGAGGGGATCCGCAGAACCAGGGTAACAGGGAATCTTGGCAAGCCCTTCCAGCACTCCTGAAAGGAGGCCCATCTGCCAGCCTCTGGAGGTAGTCAGGGGTCGCTTATCTTTGTACCCATAAGCCTGGCTAAATATAACAAAATGAAACCAAAGAAAATCCTGCACGTAAGGCAACTGCACGGCTCAAAAGCAAAGTCCAACACATCCAAATGAAGAGCCAGCAGACTGTGATGAGCTGTGAAAATTATTTATTATAAAAAGCACATAGGTAAACAAACCCGTTTCGGCTTAACAAATTGTGACAGCCTTCCTCAGTGTTTAATTTAGACCATAAAGCTCCGTGCTTAAATACCTGATGGCTGTACCAATAAGCCATGTCATTGGTTAGTCAATTAAAATATTCATTTAATCCAGGTGAGAACAAAGCACCTAATTTTATAATCCACTTCTTTTCTTTGGAGTCCAAAAGACTATGCCAACCTCCTTTATGGTATGGTACATAAACAAGCAAGGAGGTACCAGATCTTACTCACTTTGTTGAGAGGCTCTGAAAGTATGGCAGTGGGTGACCTCCTCCCAATGCTTTCTAATATCAATGCATATCCTGGGGAAATGTAATGTGACAGCAGACAAATTCAGCAGGGCTATTCTGATGCCTCACAAGTGGTCCCTGAAGAAAGTGATAGCGGAAATGATTTTCCAAAAATGGGACCAGCCTTGCTGCGATCTTTTTGCACATCCATGAACACCAAATGCAGCAGCTACCTTGCCCTAATCCCCACTCCTGGGGAGTCACCGAGGGATGATGCACTTGTACATGATTGGCCCTCAGGTCTCCTCTACCCCATTCTCTCCCTTCCCATTGATACCCAAAGTTCTTCAGAAAGTCAGTGTATTGAGAAGGTCCTTAATAATTATCGTCCCTTACTGACCTCGTCAAACCTGGTTCCCCTTCCTAATCTTCAGGCGGAGCCTTGGATCCTGGACCCAGTTCTGGATCTTCTGACCCATCCATCGGGACTGCTCCATCCATCTCTTCAAACGCTGAAGTTGACAGCATGGCTGCTCCAATTCCAAACATAACCAGGCTACCTGACCTTTCACCTTCAGTGCAGCATAACCTGATTTCTTCTCATAAAGCTTCTACAACAAAATTATATGTCAGAAAATTGAAAACATTCTCCTGGCCCTTGGAAAATCATATTGACCCTTTCTCTGCAACTATATCTTCTATATTGGAGTTCTTAGCAAAGCTATTTCATGAAGGAGCAGCTGCAGCTACTATTCGAGTTCAATTAGCAGCGATCTCTAATTTTCATTTAGTGGAAACGGGGCCAAATGTTATGTCCCACAGACTTTGAAAAACCTTTTTGAGGGGTACCATTCTACTAAGACTGCTCATTAAACCACCTCTACCCCCATGGAACCTCAATTTTGTATTATCCCGTATGATTCTTCTACCATTTGAACTTGCATCATTCTGTGACCTGAGGTTCTTAACCTGGAAGATGATTTTATTAGTAGCTATAACTTCAGCTAGAAGAGTTTTGGAGTTACAGGCACTGTCTATCAACCCCCCATATATGCTGTTCCAGAAGGACAGAGTCTTATTCCATACAAACCAGTCCTTTTTATCAAAAGTATGCTCAGAATCAAATTTGAATGAACCCATACACTTTTTTTCCCTAACTATGGCAATAAGGCAGAGTATATGTTACACCATCTAGATCAGGGGTGTCCAACCTTTTCACTTGCAGGGGCCACATTGAGTCAACAGAAATTGTCTGGGGGCCGCATGTAAAATATATCATATAGTTAACTGTATCGCTGTCGCGGGCGACCAAAGTAGACCCCCTGGCTGTATTGTAGGTGAATTTGAACAATGTAATAAATGCATAATATTTGCCCTAATATTCAATATCTCATTCTAATGCTTAAATAACAGTTAAATCTAACATCTTAGTTTAACAAAGTTTATTTGTAAAAAAAAAAAAAAAAAAAAAATTAACAAGTATGAACCCTTCAATTTGTATGAGATCATACCTGTGATTTTGCTGGTTTCCTAAAGATGTCCATGTCTTCCATCATGTCCTTAATGCTCATATGTTGTCCAAAGCGCTCATGTTTCTTCAGTTTCTAGCTTTTGAATATGTCCCTGAAATTATTCAAGACATGCTACATCTGATGTGAAGATAACAGAAGGTTTATCAGTGGTATTCTCAAACTGAGCGCCCCTTTGGAAAGGCACATTTCTAGCTTTGGAATCTGTCCCTGAAATATGGCACTGGCAATATTTCTTGCTTTTGCACTGTTGTCTGCTCAGGCTGGTGAGAAGATAACAGAAGGTTCATCAGTGGTATTCTCAAACTGAGCACCCCTTTGGAAAGGCACATTTCTAGCTTTGGAATCTGTCCCTGAAATTTGGCGCTGGCAATATTTCTTGCTTTTCATAGGTTCATAGGTTCATACTAGGCTATCTGCCCTAGGACATTTATAAGCCTAGCCAGAATGTGTTTGGCTTTTGCCACCCATTTTAAATTTATTTTGCTATGCCCTTTTTCAAGGTTAGCATACTGTGCCTCTGTCTATCAGTGACACAGAAGTGATACCCGGGGTAAACCTACGATCTCCTATCCACTCATCAAGATTCCTCTTGAAGAGAGTCAATGAGGGACTCTGCCTAACCTGGACTGGGATTTTATTTTATTCCAGAGTGAAGGGAGCTTTTGCACTGTTGTCTGCTCAGGCTGGTGTGAAGACAACAGAAGGTTCATCAGTGGTATTCTCAAACTGAGCACCCCTTTGGAAAGGCACATTTCTAGCTTTGGAATCTGTCCCTGAAATATGGCACTGGCAATATTTCTTGCTTTTGCACTGTTGTCTGCTCAGGCTGGTATGAAGATAACAGAAGGTTCATCAGTGGTATTCTCAAACTGAGCACCCCTTTGGAAAGGCACATTTCTAGCTTTGGAATCTGTCCCTGAAATATGGCACTGACACTATTTCTTGCTTTTGCAATGTTGTCTGCTCAGGCTGGTGTGAAGATAACAGAAGGTTCATCAGTGGTATTCCCAAACTGAGCACCCCTTTGGAAAGACAAATTTATAGCTTTGGAATCTGTCCCTGAAATATGGCACTGACAATATTTCTTGTTTTTGCACTGTTGTCTGCTCAGGCTGGTGTGAAGATAACAGAAGGTTCATCAGTGGTATTCTCAAACTGAGCACCCTTTGGAAAGGCACATTTCTAGCTTTGGAATCTGTCCCTGAAATATGGCACTGGCAATATTTCTTGCTTTTGCACTGTTGTCTGCTCGGGCTGGTGTGAAGATAACAGAAGGTTCATCAGTGGTATTCTGAAACTGAGCACCCCTTTGGAAAGGCGCATTTCTAGCTTTGGAATCTGGCCTTCAAATATGGCACTGGCAATATTTCTTGCTTTTGCACTGTTGTCTGCTCAGGCTGGTGTGAAGATAACAGAAGGTTCATCAGTGGTATTCTCAAACTGAGCACCCCTTTGGAAAGGCACATTTCTAGCTTTGGAATCTGTCCCTGAAATATGGCACTGGCAATATTTCTTGCTTTTGCACTGTTGTCTGCTCAGGCTGGTGTGAAGATAACAGAAGGTTCATCAGTGGTATTCTCAAACTGAGCACCCCTTTGGAAAGGCACATTTCTAGCTTTGGAATCTGTCCCTGAAATATGGCACTGGCAATATTTCTTGCTTTTGCACTGTCTGTTCAGGCTGGTGTGAAGATAACAGAAGGTTCATCAGTGGTATTCTCAAACTGAGCACCCCTTTGGAAAGACACATTTCTAGCTTTGGAATCTGTCCCTGAAATATGGCACTGGCAATATTTCTTGCTTTTGCACTGTTGTCTGCTCAGGCTGGTGTGAAGATAACAGAAGGTTCATCAGTGGTATTCTCAAACTGAGCACCCCTTTGGAAAGGCACATTTTTAGCTTTGGAATCTGTCCCTGAAATATGGCACTGGCAATATTTCTTGCTTTTGCACTGTTGTCTGCTCAGGCTGGTGTGAAGATAACAGAAGGTTCATCAGTGGTATTCTCAAACTGAGCACCCCTTTGGAAAGGCACATTTCTAGCTTTGGAATCTGTCCCTGAAATATGGCACTGGCAATATTTCTTGCTTTTGCACTGTTGTCTGCTCAGGCTGGTGTGAAGATAACAGAAGGTTCATCAGTGGTATTCTCAAACTGAGCACCCCTTTGGAAAGTCTGCACATGTACTCCTCTGCAGTATCTAGAAATGTGGCATACATACCTTTTTAGGCTTTTCCTCAATTCCCTTCACAGTGATAAATAAATAAACTAATAAATAAATAAACTAAATTACTGATGAGGAATATCCCCTTTTCTGCCAACTTGCATTGCAGATGGACTTCCTGGTGGTTACTTTAGGTAATATCACCATTCCATGAAGTCAACAAGTTATGTGATGGAAAAGCAAAATATTAACTTACTCCAAAAAAAAAAAAAAAACATTCTGAACTAAAAATTATATTTCTGCACTTCAGGCTGTTCAATGCTTGAAAACAGTTATGCATTTAACATAGTGGAAGAATTCTTTGCTGCCACCAAAAACTAAATAAAATGCATGGCTTGGTTAGGATGTCAGCTAAACTAAAGTTTCACACTTGGGAGTCCTGTGATATGCATGGCCCATCTAACCAACAAATGCAGCTAAACAAAACAGGATGCAACTCTTAACTTTAAAGCAGGAAACCTCTGTCCCAGATAACACATTTGGAAAGAACACAACACTTCATGTGAGAATTACAAAACTGATTGGATTCAGATAGTGGGAAATCATGAAAAGGACAACATGGCTAAACCTTATCCACTGACAGCCAATGTCACTTGTGAGGCAGTGGTGACTTGCATTTCCATGTATGAGGAATATGTCACCACTATGCAGATCTCTGAGGCTTCACAGAAGAATGCTGCACCCAGTTATTACACTTTTTAAGTTAAACTAAGCCTCATTTATGCAGATACACGAAGTAGAGAAAAATTAAGTGTTGAAAACAAAGATGGTGCTCTGCCTTACTTCGTTCATATCACACAAGGCCCGCTGATGAAAAATAAGACACTGCACTGCCAAAGCCATCCTGTGTACATGGAGGAGGAAGCAACTTGATTATATATAAAAGTTTCTGCATGAGACAAGATGTTATCCTGTAACACTCTAGCTGAGCTTATTGTGGTAGGATTAAGATGTAGCCGGCATTTCTATGCCCCTAAATCTGGGAAACAAGTAGGGATAAAGGACATTACAATCTCACTAAAAATCAAGAATTTGGTTTACAAGGATATGACAACAATGTCTTATCCCTTGGGAACTGCCTAAAATACTAACTAGCACATGTAATCTAATTTGATACTCATGCCAATATCAGTGTAACTGTAAACCAGTCCTGCTGTAAACAATAAGTAGTGAGTTATACAATAAAAGTAAATGTAAAGACTTATTTTTTTCTCACAAAAAAAAGCACACAAAACATTCATACGTTCACAGTTAGAACAAACATATGAGTCTGACAATTTAAAATCCTAAACATGAACGTTGCAGAACAGACTTTTCCCCAAACTTAATCTTCCCATCCTCATCAGAAACAGTTGGATTATAATTAAATAAATGTTTGGCACCAGTAGGATTAACTAAAGCTACAACTGATGAGTCAGATTTTGAGTATAAAAGAATTAACAGACTGATGGACTTTATACATCCCATCTGCATTTTTAGGGGCAGCTGGCTGGGTGCCAGGAAAATGGCAGGCAGTAACATATCCTCCAAAGCTGACAGAACTGGAGGAATGGGTGAAGGTTCTTGAAATTTCCTGTTAGCAGCTCATTGTATTTCTTGAGGGACTGGAGAAACCTCAGTGTTCTCTTGCAGAAAACAATGGCACATTCTGGAAATAGTGTGAGAAACAGAACCCCCCCCCCCCCCACACACACACACAGGGAGATTCAGAAACTGGGCTCCAAGTCTGAATCAGAAATCCGAAGAGAAAATCCATTGCCTGCCCCTTCTTCTTATCCAAATATAGAATCCTGAATCTCTTCAGGAGAAGAGAGGCATCCCTCTTTCATTTACCAGAAACCGTCATATAAGGAGGATCAGTAGCCCGAGTCAGATCCCAGTAAACTTATCCTACGGAAATTAGGAGGAGGAGTAGATACATGTTTAGTTTTCTGTTTCTTCTTGACAGGAACAATGATGCCAACAGTGTTATTTAATAGCAGCATCAATTTCCTCAGAGTTGGACACAACATTCTGGCAAAAAAGGGAAGCCATCCCTGTTCCCTCTCCCAGGACCAGGGACTCTCCCTTGTCCACTGAGGGGACCTCAACAGCCACAGTGGACATGGCTAACCCCTAGTCTATCATGGCTGCAGTTGCTATACCAGAGGGACCTGAGGGTAAAAGAGGAGTTGTCTAAGGTACAAATAATGGCCACAGCAAAGTCACCCACCTGTGGCTGATGAAAATTGCTAGAATGCTTACTTAACCTTTTCTTTTTGTGGCTAGAAGTACCACCAATTATGAGACCGACAGTTTACTCCACAGTCATGCAAAAACTGGTGCCTCTTTCCCAGGGAAAACAAGCAACAAGAGCCAGTAAAACTTAAGTCTTTAAAACTCACTTTTTTACACATAAAAGAGTAAAAAGCACTTTAAAAAAACCTGAAAGCGCCAAAAAAGTAAAAAACACAATTACTCCACAGAAAAAAAATGTAGAAGTTGTTTAAAATAACTGAAATTGACATGAAAAACAGCGCTCTTGTTTAAAAGTATAGTATGGCCTTATGATAGTCCATTAAAACACAAACTCTTAGCTTTAAAATACATTTCCTGAACAGGAAAGGAGTTATAAAAAAAAGATTTTTTTTTTAAATTAAAGCATTTTCTCCCCAAAGGGAACTTCTGTCCAGCAAGTTAATAGAACAAGCTGACTGCCAATCTTTGAAAACTTCAGGAGTGTACTTTTCAGTGTCAGGAAAGCTCTGAAAGGCTTGGCACCAAAACATGTCTTTTAGTCAGCTCAAGCTGACTGAGTAGGTACGTGGAAGGCACCCTGAAGCTCTGGATTCTGGCCAGCTTTTACATCCTAGGCAGGATACAACCCATACAACTAAGGCTACTGCAGCAGTGATCAGCATGATGAACATCTCCAAACCGGTTGGATATACTGGCTGCCCACAAGCATGGAAGCAGCAGGGGATTTAGAATCCATCAAGGACAATCCCCTCAAAGATCACTTTACATCGTAAGAACTTCTGATAAAATCAATTGATGCCCTCCTTCATGGGCTGTGATTGAGCTGGATCCCAAACAGAGAATCAACAGCATGGAAGGAGTCAGACAGTACAACTGCAAAGGATCAAAAGGCAAAATCCTTTTAAGTTCAAACTTACTAAACTAAAGCATGGCCAGCTCCTGAAGCTGGGGTTGAGACAATATGGGGTAAAGGTGTGGCCACCACATACATGTCTGCAATGATGGCATTCTGATCAAGCATGGCAAACAGCTACACCTCTACTACATTTTCCAATGAGTGGCTTACCATCAGACTCTGAAAGATCCAATTAACAACTCAAACGTTTGCTTCATGGGCTACCAGGTCAGTCTTTTCACAAAACGAAAGCAGCAAACAGCTTGCTCAATCTTCCTAAACTAATGCAATAGGGTCCAAAGCACCATCACACCTGATTTCTGCACCAGAAAACAAAACAGAGAAGGATGCAATACATAGTTCAGGGATAATATAGGTCTACTACTTTCAGAAGCAAATAAGGGTTGTTAGCCCTATACGGCACCACCAGGTAAGAGTTCCCTCCTCTCCTCATGAAAGTCAGCAACTTAAACCTCCACAAAGCAAAGCTGATTGCCACAAGAAAAACACTTCAAAAAGCAAACTCCATAGAACCGATGAACTCAATTGAGGGACCAATCAATCTAATCTACAGCTTAATACTACCATATATGGTGAAGATAGCAATACACATCAGTCCCAACAAATCTGTAATCAAATTTTCTCTGACCTCTGTGCTTGTCTTCAAGCACAATACTAGTCAGCTCCATCAAGACTGATGTATTGTTAGCAAGTGTAAAGAAACTTCAACCATTACCAGAGCTAATAAAGATGCAAAAGGCAATAATATTTCCAAGGAAGAAGAGCAGAAATACCTAAGCATAACACTGGTTAATCTTCTCAACGTCAGTAATCACACAAAGTTACTGTCAAAGTTTTTTCTCAATTAAAACTATGCTACAGA
The DNA here is from genome assembly GCF_019279795.1 of Protopterus annectens. Classification (NCBI taxonomy): domain Eukaryota; kingdom Metazoa; phylum Chordata; order Ceratodontiformes; family Protopteridae; genus Protopterus; species Protopterus annectens. The sequence goes on along the minus strand of NC_056728.1, from coordinate 1,664,164,381 downwards.
ATATCCCACTTCCTACCCCCTACTTCCTATAAATGTGCATCTAAAAATGTTCTCTTTCCTACGCTAGAATGTCTCCTATCGGCACTCAGCAAACACTCTATTTATAACTGTTAAAAATTACAGTAAACAGAATTAAAGATATGCAAATTTGCACTGCTTGCTGGCCAAAGGAAGACCATTGTGAACTATTTCAGGCAATGCACTGCCTAACAACAGTAGGTAGCACACCTGCTAACTAGGAACATATACTCAAAATTCTTACAATAGGATACTGTCCTCTCAAAATGATACAACCTCTGAGAGACCTAAATTACACACTTAGAAACAACCAGTCTAACTTGCTTATACTTTCCAGGTCCAAATTCAAACTATCACTAAGAGGGAAAGCCTTCTCCAGAAGGAAATGCCTATCAAATTGTAGAAACATTCAAACAGTCTTTCTTCAAAGATACCTTCTTTGAGGAAACCAAATGTTCATGCTTTCACAATTCAGGCTAAGTAACAGAGCTTTCAATTCAAAATTTTAAACTTTTGTACAGCTGTATATATTAATTCACATGAACATAGCTTTTACATTGTAAAATTTACAACATGCTTATATATTTTTTCTTTGTTTTGTTTTATTCATAGTATGTTACGCAATGTATGTGTTTTGGACGTATCTTACTGTAATGAATGTAAAACAGGGAGAATATGCAAACTCTGCAGACATCACATACAAGAAAAAAATGTATCTGAAAGTGTAAGAATCCCACCTCTCAGAGGAATGGTGAAGAACATATAGTAGCGTATCCATTAAGGGAGCTGTAGTGACACCTATATTTCAATATTGTGCTCACTACATACTTAACTTACCTAGTGTAGTAGTTGGTGTGTAAAAATTACAATTCCCTCTCTCGATCTCTCTCAACTTTTCTTCGGCGCGATGCTCTCGTCTTCCCTCAGCTCTTCTTTGCCGCGAATGCAACTATCAGCGCGAAAACTAATGGAAGGGTGCTTTTCACGCATGCGCAAACCAGCTAAAGGACGCAAGTCAGCTCTTCCTTTCCCGCGAATACATCTAACAGCGTGAAAACTAACAGGAGGGTGGTTTGGTGCATGCGCACACCTGCGAAAGGACGCAACCATTACAAAAAAAAAAGTAAAATTTTAATTTAAGGGTCACGGGCCGCATGGAAGAGGTCTGAGGGCTGCATGCGGCCCGTGGGCTGGACACTACTGATCTTGATATTCATAGGCAATTATGTTTCTATTTGCACAGAACACAAAACTTTAGGAAGACTGACCAATTATTTGTCTCCTTCTCAGACCAGAAAAAAAAGGTGCTAAGACCACTCTTTTTAGATGGTTGCCAGATTGCATTACATTTACCTACAAATCCCAGAACAAACAACTTCCCGACAGAGTAAGAGGTCACATTCTACCAGAGCTATGCCTACCTCTTCTGTCTTTCGGGCAAAACTGCCAATCAATACCATCTGTGCAGTACCAACAACTACATATGTTTCTTTTATCCTGTTTAACCTCCTTGCGTTTAGTCATTAACCTGACTACTACAATATCCTCACAAACCCCCACAGACTGTTACTCATCACTAACCTCCATTACCCATCACCCTTATAAACAAGGCACCTTCTCACACATCTCCTCTCAACTCTTTCTCTATACTCTCCCATATCTCTCAATCACAAAATTTGTCACCACCGCTCTCATTAAACCCCAGTTTATACCCCTTTCCCCATCATCTGATAAAAAACATGTTTCACTGTACTTATACTTCATCTCCATTCTGCTTCAAAGTAGAGACATGCATCCTAACCCAGCCCCCCCCTTCAAATCCTAATCCCAAAATCAACCCCTCAAAAAAAACCTAAACATAACACTGAACCTACGGAATATATGTAACAAAATAACCCCACTGCATACTTCTTTTGGCTTTTCCCGGTTAGGGGTCACCACAGCGGATCACCTGTCTGCTCATGATTGGCAGTGGAGTTTTACCTGTGTCGAGTTACCTGCCCGGTGCCCAACCTTCCACAGAAGGCACACACATGCACACACTCATGCCTAGGGCCAATTTAAGTGTCCAATCCACCTACAGCATGTCTTTGGAATGTGGGAGGAAACTGGAGCACGCGGAGGAAACCCACATGACCACAGGGAGGACATGCAGACTCCACACAGAAGGCACCCCAGCCAAGGATCGAACTGGAGAACCTCTTGCTGCGAGGTGGCAACGCTAACCGCTGCACCACCGTGGCTGCCCTAACCCCACTGCATACTGGATATATCAAAATAAACCTGATATAGTAGCCCTGACAGAAACATGGTTACATTCCAATGTAAAAGACACTAAATAACACCACCTCACTTTGCCATTACTAGATTAGACAGACCTAGAAAGAAAGGGGGAGGGATAACCCTCTGCACTCAAAATTACACCCTATAATAGCAAAATACTAAATTTTTCCCATGCTGAGATACTGATAACCTTCCTCAACCTCAACAACAACAAAACTAAAACAATCTGCATCATAGTAGTATATATACCACCAGGACACAATATACCTGTCCTGGAAGATATACTATCCTGGACATCCCAATCAATTATGAAACAATCATCCTAGGAGACAAAAGTAATTGGCACTCCATTGCATCTGACCCCCCCCCCCCTTAAATAGTATTAATCTATATGGCTTTTCCCAAAAGCCCAACTCATTATAACAAAGATTTCACCCACCAGTCTACACTAGATTGGATCCTACTATCTCATCCAACCAATTTTCCCTTTTCAGGTACACTGCCTGTTTCTCTTAGTGATGACCTACCCACATTAGCATTACAGCTAACACCCAGGGACTAAAAGCACATACCATGAAATCAGAAACACAACTAAATGCAGTCAACAAAATGTAATGATCTACTATTAAAAATAAACTGGACATCCCTTAAACTGCTACCTCTTAATGATGCCATGCTGTACTTCAACACCACCTTCTTACACATACTTGATACTCTTTCCCCCATAAGTATAAAAAGAATCAAAAAGAATACAGCCCCATGACTCACCAAAGACTGTAAAGATCTAATGAAACAAAGAGACCTAGCCTGGGACACCCAAAAACTAAACAAAATGGAACAAAATCTCATCCACTTCAATACTGCAATAACGTGACAAAAATAGTAAACAAAATAAGAAATCTTATTATTCACACCTTCAAGTCCATCACAAAAGCAACCCCCAAAGATTCTGGTACTCAATATCAACCATACTCAACCCAGGTACAAATAAAGAACACTCCTCATCACCTGATGCCCCAATGTCCCTGATAGCCAAAGACTTTAACAAGCACTTTATAAAATCCATACCTACTAATACCTTCAACACTAGACCCCCCCCCTCCCCACTCATCCACCGATCTAGGCACCAACATTCCATCATCTAGCTCTGACCCAGCCTTCCAACAACTGACAATCTAGACTGCAACAACCAAACCTCTTTCACATGTCAGCCCATACCCACAGCTACCATAAAGAGACTACTACTAAAATCCTGCTCCACCTCAGCTGATAATCTCCCACCACAGTACCTTAAAGTTGCTGCCAACTCAGTCTCCTATCCAATTAGTATCATACTAAACAGATCTCTATCTGAATCCCTAGTTCTAACCGTATGGAAATTATCACACATCACACCAGTCCACAAAGGAGAGAACTCCTCTGAACCATTCAGTTTCCACCCCATATCCATTTTATCACCTATATCCAAAATTCTCGAAAGATGTGTCTACCAACAGTTAATACAATACCTATTGCAAAATAATCTGTTAACTCAAACACAACATGGTTTCTGATCTGGCCATATAACACATCCACGGCTTTAATATCCTTTACAGATACCATGACTAGGGCCAGAGATGCAGGATACTATGTATCCTCAGTATTCCTTGATCTCTCTGAAACCACTGACATGGTGTCTCACCCCTTACTCCTCAACATACTGTCTAATCTAGGTTTCTCCCATATCACAGTACTGTGGTTCTAAAGTTACCTCAAACATTAGAAACAAGTTGTTAAATGGTCACACAAACTCTCACCGTTTCTCCATAACCCTACAGGAGTCCCTCAATGATCCATCTTTGGCCCCATACTGTTTAATATATTCACAAACAATGTACATACCTCCTCTTTCCCTGGAACTGTAATTCGATATGCAGATGATTCCACCATTATCTGCACCTCTTGCACAGTCCCTGAACTACTTCCCAGCACACAAAAGTCTATCACTGCCATTGAATCCTGGCTGAAAAATGCTCAAACCTTCCTTAATCCCAAGAAAAATAAACCAGTACTCTTTCACCATAAAAATATCTCCTCTGTCACAGATCAATTTAAGATTTACTCAGCTGATAACACTATCATTGAAATATTACAGGGAACAAAACTAATGTTAGTGATTAGCAACAATAAACTTACCTTTTACCTCCACATCCAACACAACAGAAAGAAAACTCACCAGAAGTTGGGACACCTATGCAGAAAAAAAAAAACACCGCCTAAGCACTGCAACCAAAGTTACCCTAGTTAAAACTTTTTTGCTTCCCTCCCTTCTCTATGGTGCTACTGTTCTAGCCAATCTAAAAACCTCTACGTCCAAAATGGAAAGTTTGCCACAAACTCCAAATATCATACACATCACTGTAAACTGCTATGTGAACTAAAATTGCTTGAACTCCCCAACCAACTTGTTTACATCCAACTAGCTACAACTTAATTTTCAAACTCACTACCTGCCTTTCATTACAGAAGCTAATCAACCCTACATACTAAACAGATCCCTATGATCGAAAGACAAAAACCTGTTAGCAATATCTAAGCCTTCAAAAAGACCAGGACATAGTCTATACTCATATTTTGTCTCAGAATTATGGAATTCTGTACCCCTACCTACCAGATCAATACCAGGCCTAACACCCTTCAAAGCCTCTTTAAACGATTATCTAAATAACACATGGCTCTGCACCTGCACAACTCCATGTTAATTCCAGCTCTGTCTCTGCTTCCAGACTAGCTCCACCCTCTTTCTTTCTGTCTCCTTAAACTCCCAGTCAGTCTGCACCGACTTTATTATCTTTAAACTCCCACTGGGTCTGTACTGTCTAACTGCAGTACTATTTCTCCCATAATTTTAACCATGTTAACTTTCTTGTAGGATCTAGAGTAACATGATTCTCATCTCCTAAGTAACTTTGCAGTAAACAGTAATACCGCAAACAGGTAAATCAGGAATATGCAAAAAGACACCTTGTCTGCCAGGAACTAAGTTATCTACACATATCTAACATGAGTTGTTTACTGCAACATTATGAGAAGTTTATTATAACTTCCATACACTTTGGAATCTTAACCTGTAATCTTGATTGTTAACTTGAACTCCTAAAAGTTTTTTGTACAATAACTTAGTTCCACATCACATGTCCCATGTTACACTGTCAGTTGAGTTCTCGCAATCATACCAGAAGTCTATTAGAATGAATTTTAATGCCATTAGTATGTCTTGTAATGTTTTAAATGGTTGTATGTGTACTTTACATTGCAGTGATTATACATCTGTATATTTTACATTTCAATGTTTATCTGTATGTGGAGCTTTTCTCCCTGAGCCTCTGCTGAAATTGGGCTCTGTTGACCCAGACTGTCCCAGTAAACAAATGTCAAATAAATAAACAAAAATATTTTTAGTCTCTTCTCACATATCCTTAGCTGCCACAAAGGACTAATTTTTAATCCATATTCCTAAATATTTCATTTTATCATGTCCCTATAAATATAGATATTGCTGAACCAATTCATACGCTGGTACATAATTTACAACTACTGTATTGCCTTTGTTTTAGCTCCATTAATTTAGTATCCCAAAAAGATTTGAAACGGTCTCAAAATGCTCCACAACACTGTAATGTCTCTTTATGGTTTTGTCAGGTATAAAATATCATCTGCAAATAGAACCAGCTTTTCTTGACTACCATATCATTTATATCCTTGAATTTCTGAGTCCCTTATTTACTTTGCCAATGGTTCTAAATATAATGCAAATAACAAAGGAGAATGAGGACACCCCCTGCCTGTTTCCTCTGCTCAAGCAGAAATTATCAGAGAAGACCCCACCCACTTCAATTTTCACCTTCAATTCCTCTTATATCCTCCTAATCATGCTTATAATTTTTTTCAGGAAATGCAAATGCTTTCATTGCCCTGTTCATAAAGTCCCAGCTTACTCTATCAAATGCTTTCTCTGCATCAAGATCCACCAACAACAATGGTATTTTCTTACATTATTCTTCCCTTTGGATCATCAGTGTTCTGTTAGTGTTGTTAAATGTTTGCCTCCCCTCCACAAAACCACATTGATCCACATCTATCAATTTTGGCATTTCTTTTGCCATTGTTTTAGCCATTATAGACATGAAAACTTTATAATCATGATTTAGTATTGAAATGGGCCTGTATGAAGCTGGAGCTGATGGATTTTTACCCTCTTTAGGTATTACAGCTACCACCGATTTCTTCCAGAATGTTGGTATTTATCCTCCTCTTAAAATATTGTTAAACAAAACCTTCCAGATCTTTATCAGTTTTCCCCTCCTAGCTTCCAAACTTTCACAGTAATACTATCTATTCCTGGGGACTTTCCTGTAGATTGGTTATACATCACAATTTTTATTTCATCTCTTCCTATCCTAACTGTTAGTAATTGAGCCTCATCTACCTCTAACCTTATCATATTTAATTCTTCCATAAACATTTTTATTTGTATCTTTTCTTGAGTTCCATGTTTCTCTGCTTTATATAGACTTTTTTAGAATTTCCAAAATGTCCCTATATCAGTGATTGATATCAGATTATAGGCCAAGAGAAAGGAATGGAGGGATCCTAAGTGAAACAGTGGCACTGATAGAGCTATATGAATCTAGAATACCTGCCATTAGAAAATGGATAATTAGCAGGGCATATAAATACTGCACAATAACTATATGAATCAATCAGACAAGGTTAGAAAGACTTGGGAAGAGAAACTGGATAAGCAATTCACAAAGAAACAATGAGAGGATATATGTATGTATCTCAAATATGTAACAAAGTCTAGAAGATTTAGGATTTTTGCTTGTAAGTGTTTGCATAGTTATTTTTATAACCCAAGCAGACTCCACAGAATTTTTCCTGAAATAGATTGCAAATGGTGGTGGAGTGATGGTGAAGAAAGATGTAATTGGGACATATTTTTTGGGAGTATAATGTGTTGGCAGACTTTAAAAATTCACTCCAGACTACAGATTTTTTTTGGAGAAATAATCAGCTTTAAGCAGGTAATATTACTTACTGGTGAGGACTGGAACTTGATTTACAGTAATGAGGATGTATAGATCTAGGGTCTAGAAAGGAAAATGCAACAAAAATGATAGATTTCTGAAGAAATTTATGAAAGTATTTATTATGGAAGATGTGAATTCAGTAGTAGGAATTTGGACAGAATTTATATATTATTCCCCAAGGTGCAATAACTGGGCTAGACTAGACAGAAATTATATTTCACAGAAACGTGTACATTTGATTGAAAACCTTAACACATCTAATAACTATTTCAGATCATGCACTGATAAAATTCAGGGTAATGAAGTAACAATGAGATACTTGTGATTTCCCATTTACCTGTTAAATTGGTAGTAGAAATTTGAGAGTTATTAGGGAAGAGAGAAATATATTCACAAATTATAGCTAATGAGTGGGATAAAATAAAAATTGAGTTTAAAAATAGGATAGAAATAAAAGAGAAAGATAAGGTAATAAGTAACAGAAATTAATTTGAGGGGCTAACATAGGTTAAAGGATTGCAGAATAGGGGGCTTCTCACAGAATAAGACAATGCACAAATGCAAAGTGCTAAAGGAAAATAAAGGAGTACTTGGATAATATGCATGAGATCAGAAAGATTGCTGTTAAGCAACTCTTTTTTGATAAAAACCCTGAGCACAAAAACCTTTAGCATGACTTGGGCAACAGAAAGTATAAATGGTTCTTGCCAAACATAGGGAGCCTATAACAAAAATAAACAGAGATCCTGGATACTATAGAGTTTTTTTTTCGATAATTTGGAAATTTTATGAAAATTTGTATAAAGCAGAGAAATTTAGAAATACGGAGCATAAATGGAAATAATTAAAGAAGATTTAATTATGCAAGGTTAGAGGTAGATTAGGCTCAACAACTAACAGTTAAGGTAGGAGGAGATAAAAATGGTGATGTACAATCAATTTTCAGGAAAGTCTCCAAGAACAGGTGGTATTCCGGTAGATGTTCGGAAGTTAGGAGGGAAGGAAGTGATAAAGATCTGGAAGATTTTATTTAACAGTATTTTAAAGGGAGGGGAGGCATTGACATTTTGCAAGAAAGCTGTGGTGGTTGTATTACCCAAAGACAGCAAGCACCTATCTGACTGAGCTTCATATAGACCCATTTCTATTCTAAACCATGTTTTTAAAGTATTTATATCTATACTAACTAAAAGAATGTCAAAGATGTTGCAAAAAATTGACAGATATGGATTCAGTGTGATTTTTGTGGAGGGGAGGCAAACATTTGACAACATTAATAGAACAATGATGATCCAGACAGAAGCATAATTTAAGAAAATACCATTGATGTTAGTGGGTCTTGATGCAGAGAAAGCATTTGATAAAGCAAGCTGAGATTTTATGAGTAGGGCAATGGAAGCATTTGCAGTCTCTGATACAGTAAGATTAATTATGAAGATATATAAAGGATCAGAATCAAGAATTAATGTAGGTGGGTTCCTCTTTGTTGTGTTAGAACAGAGGAATTATGTAGAGTGTCCACTTCCATTTTGTTACTTGCTTTATATGTAGAACATTTGGCAAAGAAAATAAGAGACTCAGAAATACAAGGATATAATCAGTATGGTAATCAAACAAAGTTGGCTTTATGTACAGAGAGATTATTTTGTACATGACAGATGCAGAAAAGCACGTCAGTGTTGTGGAACATTTTGAGACATTTTCAAGTCTTTTGGGATAGGGATATAACATTAAATAACATAAAGCAAAGCCTATATTCATGAGTTATATACCCACACATCAAATGGTTCGACAATACCCATATTTCTGCGTACATAAGATAAGTATTTAGGGATATGGGTTAAAAAAGGCTTTGGTTAGGGCAGCTAAGGATATATGGGAAGAAACTAAACAAAAGACAAAACAAACTGAGAAACTGGAAGCTCTTATTTATGGATATGGCTAGCAAGACACAAGCAGTAAAAATGTTTTAGTCCATTTAGTTTTATGTATGGGTCAGGTGTATTTCTATCAATCAGAGGAGAAGTTGCGGACAATAAAAAACAGAACTGAAAGAATTTATCTGGGAGAGGAAGGACAATGAGTTAAGCTGGATATAAGGTGGTTCAAGATTACCTGATTTGAGGGGATATTTTAGAGCTATACAGTTAAGGCTCATATACATAACACAAGCAAAAGGTTATAATTCAAAATTGAAAAGGATGATGACGAAGTCGAGGAAGTTCAAGAAATGGGGGGGGGTGTTAGATGCAGATCCTTAAGAAGAAGACTAATCAAACAGAATATTATATTCATAAAGCAGCTTAAAATATTCTAAGAACTAAGCCAACACGAGAACGGAGAAAAGAGGTTTTGACAATAGGGATGACTGCAAGTAGGATACAGAAAACACACAAGAGAGGGCTGGAATTTACTGGATAAAACTGTAAAAGGAACAAAGGTATCAGGAGGAAATAACTAGAGAGGGAAAAGTAACAGAGTGGGATGAGGCCAAAATGATGTTTGGACTGAAAGATGTACCATGGGTTAATATCACAGTATAGGCAAAGGGAAAGAGAATAGGGGAATATTAACTGAAAGACCTGCACTGGTAGAGTTTTTAGTTGAATCTAGAACACAGGCTGCTGTTAAAAAAAGGATAATTAGTAGGGCATGTAAAATATTACGACACATGACAACTATAAAAATCCATCAGAGGAGATTAGAATTTTCCTAGGATGGATAGCAAATGTTGGCAGGGAAGAAAGAGGTAACTGGGAATATAAGTTTTGGGAGTGTAATCAGTTGGCAGGTTTTAAAATTTCCCTACGTGGTACTTTGTCAGAAATATTAGGTAAGCAAATGACTAACTATAAAAATTATTTTTTTGAGATGGGACACAGGATCTGAAGCAAGCAAATATACTTCCCAGGACTCTAGTCATAGGGTACTCCATTGTAAGACACACTCATGCCCCTCTAACCAGGCTGAACAAGATGACAATGGTTAGTTGCCTATTTGGAGCCACCTACATGGACTACGATAGAAACATACTGTTAACTGTGGTGTAGTGACTTGAATGTGCAATTTTGCGGATCCCGGCTCCTGATAAGCAACTAACCATTATCTTCTCCTTGTTCAGTCTAGTGAGTCGGGCATCTGTGCATTGTACAGTGAAGCACCATATGACAAGATTCCAGGGTAATGTGTTTTCTTGTCTTATAAGCTTTGCTGTTGGGGTCTGCACTGGGTGTAGGAGTATGTTTGGTGTTGCTTTCTTTGGGAGCTTTAGAGATTGCTGAGGATAAGTGTTACTTAGGTCTTTGAGGTTTGGGAAGATTGCTTTTTAGTGCCTCAGCATAAGCTGGTCTGTATGTGTGGTGGATGTAATGTGTGTGTGTTCTTGATAACCTTGTTTGCACATAAGATTTTTACCTCCAGTGAAATAGTGTATGTGCAGCTCTTGCATACTGTGTTTATTTCTTTAAGAATTACATGGTTGTCTGTGAACATGAGACAATTGCTACACTGTGCTACAATGCCCATATCTACCAAGCTGGCTATGGAGACATTTGGAAACTGTTTAGCCATGTTGTCTGAACCTGTATTTGGATGGGCATCTGTAGGTTATTGACTGGGTTATATAAGGGTCTCCTTGGTCAGTCTCTGGGGATTGGCACTAGAAAAGGTTAGCCTGTGCTAAGCTTTTGATAGCAGTGCTGTTTATTGTGAAAACTACCTGCTATAAGCTTTGTTTTAGCTGCACTGAGTTACAAGTTTTAGTTCTAAGACTAGTTTTTTAGTGTAAATTTACCCAACAGCAATACTGGTTTGCTTGGTGTGCACTTAGTATTATGGATATATGGAAAACAATGGGTGGGAAAAGTACTTAAATAGCTTACACAACAGACAATATCAATGACAGAGGGGAGGGAGGGACTTTGGAAGTCAGATTACTATAAGGAGAGAAAACCAAAGACATACCCTGTTAAAACCACAACAGGAAAAGGATGTGAGGGTGAGGAAAAATTCAAGCTACAAGAAGCAGAATTCCTAGAGAGGGATCCAATCAAATAAAACCAATATTGCAGCTCTAGTCCTTTGGTTAGAATTTCACAGACTTTAGCTTAATATCTCAGTGGGGGCTGGGGCAGACACAAAGAGGAGTGGCAAAGTAAACAAAAAGGCAATGGAATGCAACTTTAAGCAGCTAAATGATGAGCAGAATATAAGACTCCATCAGCAAAGCTGGAATATAAGCAGTTGTAAAAGCAATGAAGCAGAAATCCTGGACCAGAATGCATAACTCTGTCACTGTTGCAAACTCACCACAGACTAAGGCACCAGACTATGCAGAAATTTATGAGTACTGCTGACTGTGGAAAAATACTGTAACAAATGATTAAATGAAGTTCAAATCTGGCAGTAGTTCACAATTCTGCCAAAACTGTGAAGAAAATGCAAACAGATACGTTTTTTCGCTAAAACGTGGAGAGAAAAAAGTATCACCATACAGGTCACTATAAGATACAGCTTCAAATATTTAAGCATAATTTAAATCAAAACATTTTTCCTTCCCTTTTGATGAGAAGCTCATTTGGGACTTTCTACACCTCTCATGATCTTGAATAAGTTATGGAAAACTGTGCATGTTTTATTTATGCACCTGTTTGAGATTCTGCTGTTTCTCAAAGAGCTGTTGGGTTATACAAAATACAGTAAAAGTGGACTTACTTACTGGTTTTGTCTTGAAAACCAGTAAGTGTGTTAAATCAGGAGAGAGATACTGATTGACATTTGACGTTAGGGTGAAATTCAGGTCATAATGGCCGTTGGAAATTGACAAACTCTAACATTAATGGAAATTGACAAACTCTAACATTAACTTACCGTTTGAAAACATGTACAACTTTCAGTTCTCTTCAAAGGAAAACAAATGCCATTGAAAGTATTACTGCCAAATATTAGTATCACCCAATACTGGTGTAATTTCAGGGCTAAAGAGTATGTGGATTCTGCACAATAATTTATATTTTAAATATATTTTATAATAATAATAATACAATTTGTTAATCAGGTATCCTATTTGTTAATCAGGCCAAAAAGACACATTCCCTTTTCAGGGGTTTCCCAGGAGCAATGTGTGGTTAAGAGACTTGCTCAAGGTCACACAGAGGCTAATGAGGGCTTAGGGTATCTAACCCTCTACCACAGGATCTACAGTTTACAATCTTAACTGCTGCACCAACTGCTAAATAATACATACATTATATATATATATATATATATATATATATATATATATATATATATATAAGGTTTCTGAAGAAGTCCGCTATTGAGGCTGACGAAAATCGCTTAAATTACCTGGATTAAACTTTTGCTTAGACTTTACTTTGACTGTTACTTGCTCCAGTTCTTGGTTTTATTTGTTTTAGTTTACATTATATATACATTATATTATTTATTTATACAGACAGACACACACATACACACACACAAAATCATAAAAGTGACATTAAGAATTTTACTTTTTTCATTAAAATTTAAGATGCAGCTGCTCCTTTGCCTTTGGAGGGTAGAAATCAAATTTAAGGATGTGTTATAGAAAATCATGTAGTAGGATTCTCTGAAAATTTCATGAAAATGTTGAAACATTTTGACAATGCAGGCATTTACATAACAAAAAAGCAAAATCCAGTGATTAAAAGGCAGACATTTGGAAAACTGTTAGTTGTCAAGAAGTTAATCATTACACAAACATTTAACTAATAAAAGAATCAACCAAAATACAAAGTAAAATAAATTTATTTTTGTATAGCCTAGAAAATATTGATGTAGGTTTCACACTTTTTTACAGACCCCTTAATTCAATTTTAAAGTCCCCATTTTATATAATTACTACAGAACTTACAGTGTATCAAAATCTGCATAAATCAACTTTACAAACTGTACAGAAATGCATAGAATTGATGTTAGACTGTTCAGGAAGGACACACTTAACATTTCAGTGAACAGATGAAAATACAAAAGACAGTAACAGCATATCTGTGCTACAGTATCACTGTTTGTAGCTGACAAAACCCAGTTAACTTCAACTAACTGCAGGCATTCTTGGTTTCTTTAAATTAAAAATTACAGCAGTTTAATGTATTTCTGCTTGCATTTATGCACAGTGTTACATAAAATGAAGTATCACAACTATCAAACAGGTTTATAACTTCTGGTTTACACAAGTATTTTTAACAACATAAACAAGTAGGAAATGGGGAGAAAAGAAGCTTCAATACTTAATTGTGTGGTATGAGTACTGTCAGCAATAGAACCCCCCCCCATAAAATATGAAGTATTCTGTGATCCTAGTATTACTGTGTGTACTACAGCTATGTTTTAACTTGTGCAATGGCAGAACTAAAGTACCCACCATAAAACCTTCTTCAAGAGCATTATGTGAAGTAGATCCATCTGTACCAGACATCAGACTGTAAATAATCTTGCACGACCTACCAATGTTACAATGCAGTCTCTGATATGGTGCTAGTAATCTCCAGTTTTCTTTCTTCCCCTGACCCCATCATTCAAGTCCACAACCACCAGATGTGATCTCATCCTCTTGAGAGCCACAGATGTGGCATAGGATCCAAGTATTCGCATTGCACATTAAACTGGCATGTCTCTTAAAAGTCAGCATAAAACAAGTAGGAGGTAATATACAGACACACTACAAAAGATACCTCATTTAACTTTTCTATTTTACTTCAGAGTATTTTGCAAAAGGTCTTTATTCTAAGACAGACTACTAAGAAGTAACAGTAAAACACATTGAAATAGACAGCACAACATGGTAAGTGAAAATTCCCTTCTTAGGCAAACGAAATAAGATCAGCAATCTCAAAGGAAACCTTAGTATTACAAATCATGTTTACGTTATAATGTTAGTGGAAATGTAGACCAAAGCATGCCTGTGTGTTGCACATGTTATCTTTAAAGGATGAATCAGTACTCTCCATGTATAAGCTGAGCTGCTTGTAGATGTCAAGTTAGTGAAACAGCCTCTACCAAGACATGATAAAAAAATTTCCTGTTTTAAATTAGATACAGCTACTATATCAACCAACAAATTAGGATTTGTTTTCAAGATTTCCTAGCACTTGCAAAATGTGACGGGGTACAACAGAAAACAGGCAGTGGCCTTTGAAGGCAACTCAACTACAATAAAAGGTTTTCCAAGTGAAGTACTAATGTCAAATGAAACTGTCAGTTCAAATCAGGTTTAAGATTTACAGTCCGGATATTTTATTAGAGGTTTAAGCTGCAAGATGTCTAAAACCTAATAGGCTTGGCTTTAGCCAATTATAAAGCAGCCTAGACCAACTTAAAAAAATAAACATGGTGGTTATGTGGACTGTTATAAAGCCATGAACAATAGCAATATCAGACAAATACTTCAAGTACCAAGCTCCTACTTGAGAGATGCTGAAAAGAAGAAACTACCTTTATCTTCCACATGAAAAACATTTACAATTCATAAAGTCCTGAGGATGGATGGCCTTTTGGAAGTCTCTAAAATGTCAGTTTCTTGGAATACCTGTGAGACTTCAAAACCAACTGTGGACCTCACAGCTAGACATAAAAGTTTGTTATAGCTGAGATGCAAAATTTTGCCCCTGTGAATGGCTGTATCATCAAACTAAATGGGTCTTTGTGAGGTATAGCTTGAAGAAGTGGGACTTATGGTGGTCACATGCTAACAACCTGAATTATTTATGCTGTTTCTTCCCTGTCTTTAATAGGGACTTTGAAAAGAATGGGAATCAAATTAGAGAAAATCCATTCCTCAATTCACTGCAAATTAATTCCCTAAGAAATTTCCAGTTTTTTTGAATCTGAGAAGTCTGGCACTGGAGAAGAAGGCACAATGGTCCCAAGGAAAAAAAAAAAAGTACACTAGACATTAATAGCTGACTGTAAAATTTGAGTTTGAATTAGTTGTCTGCTTAGAGAATACTGGATTTTTTCCCTGAATATGCATCACATTTAATGCTATCTGGTGTTTTGAGCTCAGCTCCACACTGTTAATGCCTCGTATTTATACATAAGATGAGTCCCCCCTCCTTTCACCCACTGCTCACAGGGTCATTGCTAAATATATTTTAATACCCAAACTAGAATGTATGGATTTTTTATCATTATGTTTTCAGCCAATACCCATATAATTCAGATTACTGAGAATAGTATCTGCAGAGTCATTCTTTTAGCAGACCCCCAGATGCACCAATGCAATTTGTTAACCACTTCCAGTTGGCTTTCAGTACCTCGCAGGGCCACTTTTATTCTAAGTATTACACTTTACAAGGTTCTAAACATGGTCACTACATACCTTTTAGAGTAAAAATACCTTTATAAGACAATTATTATGTACTCGGAAGTACACAGGACATGTTCTCTTTAGTACACCTTCTGTTTAAAACTGTGGTAGATGAGACAGCCTGCTCTAGGCTGGGACTTGCTACCTGGAACCACTGCGTGCCTAGTGACATCAAAAACCTAGAAACCATTCAAACCTTCAAAGATGCACTTAAACAGCATCTCTTTACTGAATCTGTTTGCAACTGCTACCATGGCAATGTCTGGGTAACTTATCCTGTATCATGAATGATACAATACATTCAAGAAACTTTACAAAGCCTCTTATTGTGGAACCTTCTACGCAGATATTTCACATGTATGTAGGAGTTTTGTGTGTGTGTACATGCATATATATATATATATATATATATATATATATATATATATATACGTGTATGTGTATACAGACATATGTATATATACATGCACGTATTTATATATATATATATATATATATATATATACATACATACATACGTGTATGTGTATACAGACATATGTATATATACATGCACGTATTTATATATATTTTTCCTTTCAATGCACTCTGAATCCAACATTTAGTCTTACACTATCTGCACTGAATCTTAACGTTGTATTCTGAATTTGCCACGTAGTCATTTTAGAAAGATCATGATGTACTTTCTACTCTCTGAGCTTTGGTTGTGGCTGAAAAGCATTAATAGACCAATCCACTTACTAGGTTAATGAATAGTAAATAAATAAGTAGAATGGTTGCGGTGGTACATGGTCATGACAGCAGAGTGATTCATAACAATGTCAGACTGCATACACAGGGACACCAAAAGAAGACAATGCTTGCATACATGCATCTTCTACAGTTTGCATGATCATGACAGGCATTGGTTGTACAATATCCAGGAGACTGCTATTCAGTTTAAATTACCTGGGAAGATGTGTATAGTGCAGTGTGAGCTAGAAAATGCAGATACAGAGCACATACATGCCAAGGTACACATAAAACAGCTGGCATGAATACTATTGTTTCTCCATCAAACATTCAGGCCATGACCTGGCACTCATTTATCAATGTCAGCAGCCTGCCATGCTAGGACAGTGAATTCCACTCCTTTACTTATGTCATCAGTTCACAACACAGGTAACTCCCTGCCCTTTCCGGACACCACCAGATCAGTAAAGTTCATTACAGACCCAAGTTAAAGTGTTGTACAATGACAACATAATAACTGCTTGTATTCCACTACTGGCTTTACAGATATAATTATCTATGCATGGTGGCACATCTGTACTTTACAAGTCATGGTAAAGGCTGATTTAGCCTGCTTATGAACATTTTGTCTGATATTTTCATGCCTGTGGAGTTATAGTGATTAGTACAGTATACTAATGCAGGGATTGGGTAAGGCAGCATTCCCACAGGCATTAGTCCACATGCATCATGTTGGGTGTGGTTGTGGCAGTGTAACTTTGTGCATTGTACTACAAACTGGCAGGTGCCACTGCTTCTGTTTGATATTTTCTGACTTAGTGGTGCTTGGCTGCAGTATATTCTGTGATATGGCTGTAATTTTAACCCCACCCCCACAACTCCCTGTCCTAATCCACATTACAGTCTGCAATTTAAATGTTTGTGGATTGTGGTCTATACTCTGGATCTGCAATTGCAAACCTAGTGTATATCTGGACTCCTTGATGTATGCAGTGGGGTATTTTAAAACTGCACACTGCATATGTCTGTTTATGAATCATGGAAGGCTCTGGCACGTAGTTTGGACCTACACATCAGCCCTGTGTGACTGCAGACAGTGTTTATGAATCATAACTAAAGTAGTTATCCCAGTATCAACAGGAAAACCTATGACACTTGTATGAATATGACATCCTCACTGTAGGTTTTTCACCTTCAGTAAATTTATCACCTGCAAAGGAAATAAAATGACTGCCAGCAATCAACATATGATATTTTCATGATGCAAAACTGACAGACTTCTGCCTGTGATGTAACACTCTACCTTTCTGCTGATTTTGAAGATTCTCTCCAAGAAATGTGAAAGCCTCTATCAAAGTGACAAATAACAGTGAATTGTAGAGGTTCCATGGCTAAATGCCATGTTACAGCACAGCTGAAAAGTGCATTTGTGGTCTGTGTCAACTGTTGAAGAAGGACTATATCATATTTTTTTTCACATGGAATCATTAATGAAGGTGGACTACTAGACAGCTAATATTTATCACTTAGGACACTCAGAGCCATAGTTACTGTAGCACCTGGTGCAGTTCCTCGCTTCATCTCCCTTCAGCTCTACAAAAAAGGTCTTTTCTGAGTTGATGACAAAAAAGTTTTTCTCTAAGCTGAGGAACAAAAAAAAAAAAAAAAAAAGTTTTTCTGACTGGAAGTATAACAAACCACTGTTACAAATGTAGCAAAAACCTTGCTAAAATTACAATACCAGATAGGAAGTGCTTCAACCATGAATGCAAATATCAGCATCCATTTCTGCCAACTATGTGCCCAACCCTTATCTGTTAGGCAATAGCTACACAGAATAATTATATGCACTCGATACTGCTTCCATGTCTTTAGTGCACTTCTGCGCACAGGTAACCTAAACCCCACCAGATCTGCTGACTGCAGCAATACATTATATTCAGTATAAAGATAAAGTTTACTAACCATACGGTAAGCCGAATAACTGAAATTTATATAGCTCTGTTTCCATGCCTAATGTATTTATTGATGCTGTTCTGCAGTCCAGCCAAGTTACACCGGTCTAGATACCTAACCAAAGTGTGTTCACTCTCTTATTAGGAGGCAATGATTTTCACTACCAATGCACAACTAAGGAAAATATTCAACAAGGATCATCATGGCTAGAAAAAATGTCAATGACTTTGTCACTCAGACTTGGATAATACTGTCAGCAGGATGCCTGTGACTCTTCTGCATGAGCATCCATTGTGATATCATGTTGCTTGTATTTGTAAAACAGCACATTAACCCTTGCTGCTACTACTGATTACAAGTTTTGTAAGAAATGCAGTTAGCTATGTGCATTTTTAAAGGAAAATGTTAGTGAAAATTCTTTACAACTATCACCTAGTATGTCCTTTGGGTAAGAAATATATCTGCTTAACTACCTGCTGATCACAATCTTTCTGTCTGCACTTTCATTATATTCCACAGCACCGTATCTGTGTATTTATTAGAATTTCGTCTTTGCCATCACACAGAAGATCTGCTCCCTCCCCTTTGGAAAAGCTGCCATTAAACCTGTCAAGTCATACAACTTCCCTTGACAAACATTTATAAGCTGCTTCACCAGTTACATGGCGTAACCCCGCTGGCAATTTTCAAAGACACATCAACCCTGCTATAATAATATCTTAATGCTAATAAAGCTAAATTCAACCACCTGCTAACCAGTGAAAAATGATTCACCTTAGAAAGCAATATATAAACTGGGTCAACACGGAGTCAGACAATAGAGACAGGAACACTCATTCACATTTTGCAATTGGTGTTTCTGGGCAAATTTCGCAGTAGAGAGTACATATTAGTCTATGATGTGCACCTGCGTCAGTCCATGCAACAGCCATCACTCAATTCTATTTCTGCAAAACATCCCAGAAACCTTTATACAGCTAAGCTTTTATATTTATTAATATGTGATCAGAGCTTCACCAGTTAAATGCAACATACTTGAGGAATGTGCATCCCCTAATATAACATTTTTGTGGATCTGCACGTTTGGAATAAGCAGTCAATTCTTTTGGCTCAAATATATTATTGTATCTTACTAGGGGATAGCACTTTCAAATAATTGGACTCTGTTAAATTACTTGAATGGAAGATGGGGTAACTTTCATACCAGAATCTGTTTTGCTCCAGGCAACCCCTTTAATGGCTTCAATGGCAGTCTTAAGGCACAGCAGAGAAAATACGTCAGTCTTCCTTACTAAATTTAGATATACTACAACAACAATACTGAGACTCAAGCTAAGTATTTATTAACAAAGCAAACTACATTCTTTCCAGAACTTGGGATTATCTGAGCAGCAGGTATACTTTTCAACTGTTCAGATTTTCATAGAATGTCCAGATTTTTGCCTCATATTTTTGGTCTATTCCTCATAAAAGTTGTGTTTTTCTGGCAAATCACTGAGAATTGAAGTCACTAAATAATGACATACTTTTTGAGTTTCAGACTTCATATATTTCAGAATATGTATGCTAACGCACATTGTACTATTCCGGCGACTTTCTAAGTTTATAAGAACAATATTTAAAATCTGTTCCTATTTTGAGTCATTTTCCCTCCATTATTTTAGGCTTTGTCCAGATTCCTTGTGGGAAGAGGTTGAGAGTTATGGCAGCAAGGACACCCTTTCTTCAGAAAGCAAGTCCACAAAATATTTTATTTAGTAAATGTCTGCCAGAAATAACTCGAACCTCAAGGATATATCCAATAACTCCTGCACATATACAAGGGTAGGCTGACAGAAACTTCATGCTTGCTGCTAAAAACACTGCAGTACAGACAGTGACACTTAGATGTTATTAAAACATACAAGCTAAAAACAAAATACGCAAATTATGAGGCAACTAAATTAAAAGATGTCTCTTATGCCAATACAGAAACTAGCAACACTGCAGAGCAGCCATTTGGCTCACAACTGCAACTCAAACATCTCTACAGGCAAATAGAAACAGCATTCAAACTAACTTCAAGACTTGGGGATAAAGCTAAAACACAATCAATGACAAAGGCTCAAAACCAGTGACACTTTAAAATATTATCCATAATCACTTATACAATTAACAGAATAAGAGGGTTTACATCTGTACACATTTTCTTCACAATAAGCCCAAAAGAGTAACGTCTGTCAGAATGTGGGGACTATTAGCTTTGCCAAAAATCACAAATTTTATGAGGAAAAGAGCAGAATTCTGAGCAAAAATCATTCATTTCAGATATAAAGGACAGCTAAAAGGTAAAAAAATTGGACAACAAAAATAGAAGTGACAAAGCAGTTGTAGCACAAAAGTAACACTTTGATTAAAACCTACACCATGAACTTTCATACTGAGTGGCACTAAGCTGGTAAGAGCTGAGGGGAGCCTAAGTTACCTGAACATTTGAAAATATCAAATATGAATTGCTTCATTGGAGGCTAACTGCTTTTTTATATTCTAGGTCATGGGTTAAGGTGTAGGTTAAATTGTTTTCTATTTAAAATTTGTATTGATGACCATTTTTGTTTAACTGACAAATATTTTCTGAATCATAAATGTGGCAGGGCAACTAAAATTACTAAAACAGTAGCAAAACAAATATACAAAAAAAGCATTTATCAGTGTTAGCTGTATGAGTGTAGCTGAAGTCCAACAAAAAAAACAGGTACTGTGTCATTTTAAGAACAAACTAACAAATGGTTTAAACAGTACCGGGAGAAGTATTAAACACATTATTAACTGGATCTTTGTGAACTGACCGATGTTAAGCCTAACCTAAGAAATTTTGCTCCCTCCCCCCTCTTTTTGCAGAGATATGTACCAGAAGATCAAGCTGGAACTGAATTTGGCATTGGTGGCTATGCTTGGAACCAAGCTTAATAAGTGTAACAAGGTTAAGTAAATTAAAAGGCCTTTTCTTTTTATATTAAGGGCCTACTTGACAACACCAGACTGATAACTACTTCCAGAAGTAGTTTGTCTTTCTTCAGCAATATAGCACCAAATGACCTAACCCTTCACTTACAGTACAATGTTTTCCACTAACCACTTCCTACAAGAACTGAACTATGGTGACTTTATTTTTCTAGAAACAACACTGATCCTGCAATGCATTGTAATCTGTGACTGTTGCCCAATCTTCATTTAGATAATTCACTGGCAGTCTCACCCAAATGTGCTGCAAAACCATCAATGGCTAGTAAGTTCTTCCACAAATTCTCCTTCCTATCAGCGGGGTCCTTTGTGGAAACATATGTACATCTTTTTAGCCAGTGCAATCCATCTAAACCTAGTGTTCTCATGTAAAGGTGATTCATAACATCAAATTCTGCCATTTTAGCATCAAAGACCCTTCTGTATGGATAAGTATACACTAGTACTTTTCAATTACTTATTGTGAAAAGAAATGCCTGTAATAGCCCAACTGTAGCTATGACTGTATGTTGTTAAAAGCAATGGTGGTGTGTATGTACTGCTGAAAAGCTGGTTATTCACAAAGAATGAAGTGCATTATTTTTGCAATATAAAAATAAAATGGATCATAATTATAAAAAGTGTTAGCATGTATATTACTGAGTTGGTTACAAAACTACCCTGACAGCCCAACCCCTGCCCATTGGACTGCGCTTGTCATTGTGCTGTTCACTCACAGGGACTTCAAAGTAGCTGTGCATGATTCTCTGTAGGCTTCAGAAAAAAAAATCACTATGAATACAGAAAGGATTGAAGATGAGATAAAAACAGAATAAACTTTAGAAAAGAAGGGAGATGCTGAAAATTAAAATATGTCATGCTTATGCTGTGATTATTGGCTCTTTTATGTTACAAGTCAACACACTTAAAACATATTGGATCATAATAAATTGTTCACTGGACTGAACAAATGCTCAGAATGCTGATAACTGTCAATTTTGTGGCCAGTTTTACAGAACACTCAGCTTAAGCCTCCCAGTTCAAACTATAACGGTGTTCAATTCGCTTCTAGTGCAGAATTCTGTGGTCACTGTGTTAACCTTTTGGAATGGAATGTCATTTCACGAAGCTGAGTCCCACATGCTAAAGACTGAAAATTTGGGCCATACTGTTAGGGAATGAGTATGACTAGGTAGTAAAAGATCCAGTGGTTGGGTGTGTGCAGTGTGGAACAAGGAATGCCTTCATTATAGTGACAAATGGGTTAATGCATTTTAGAAGAACAGTATTCTTTATTTCAAGGACTGGGCATCAGCAGGCAGAATGAATACCTGCCAGTGACATGCACATCTCATCCTCATTTCTAAGTTTGGGTAGCCTGACTACATTGTAAGGAATTTGTAGGAACTGAAAAAAATTCTTGAGGGCTGTAAAGACTGTGAGGGGAATGTAGCATTTCTCTCTCAGTGTTAGGTCAGCAGCAGTTTTCCCTCATTGGCCCATATGTTCCATTAACTGTTAAGCAAGCACATGCCATACAAATTATCACACACTGCTTAGTTATCACAAGCCATGCAAACGGAATCTGCAGGTCAACACTACCACCCTTTTTTTTCAACATGCATACATTGTGCATGGCTGACGCATGCTGTCTTGGCAACAGTCTGTAGGACTTGTCTGCTATCAACAGTTTGGGATGTGCTACCTGTACCATCATCATACATTTGCTATACTAATCTTGTAATTCAAATTCTGTCCCAAATGAAGAAAGATATCTGTTGAAATGGATGAAATGATGTTTTAATAACTGCATTTCTTGTTGATGATTTGCAAACAGTTCTGCATCATAAGTTACCAAAAATAAGAGACAGCTGGCAGGCACCATTTTGTGTTCTCCATCTACAGTGTTGTACATCACAACTATACAAGTGGTGAGGTGCTGTCACTATGTATTCTACTAAGTTGGGCTCCTAATGTATAAATACAAAATTTCAGACTCACTCAGAATACCTCACCAATAAATAAAGAGAAGACACAATGTTATCATTTTATACCATATTCATGCTATGCTCACAATTTTTTAAGTATCACTTCATGATGCTCATATCACAAATCTCGGATTAAGTGAAAGGAATCTATGCCACTGAAATGACTTCTATAAAATTTAAAATACTAAAGGTGAGGTATTTATTTCTCAGTTATTCTCCAGGCTTCAAAGAAACAATGGCTTTGGTTTACTTCTGTCAGTTCACTGCTAGTCTGTGATCAGTATGCATTTACACTGCTTTGCATTTAGTCACACTATAGCTATAGTATTTTTAAAGGGCTGACAGATGGTGTAGACCTTTCTTTCTTTGGACTAAAAGTAAATAAATAAGGTAAAAATCTGCATGTAGATTTTCAAAGACAGCTTAAGCTTAAGTAAATGTCAGTCTGGTAAGGGTAGATATAACCTTACAGAATCAACATTACCAGTGATACCAGGTACTACCCAAAATATGCCTCACCTATCTACAAGTAAATCTGAGCTGGGTCCTACATTTCTGGTGCCCGAAGAGCATGCTACCAAGGTATGCATCAGTACTTAGTGTCACTGTATGAAAGGTAAAACATACATTTGTATGAAGACTATGATCTGAATTTCCTCTGCCCTGCCCCCCCCCCCAAAAAAAAAACAAAACAAAAAAACACCAACAGTCTTGGCATCTCAGCACAGAGAAAGGGAGAGAAATAAATAGCATGCTTATATTTTTCTCTTTTTGCTGTTGACCAGGTATTTTGCAATATGCACAGTTTTGAATTGGTATAATAAACCAAACCCCCCCCCAAAAAAAAAAAACTGTACCAGTATATAGTAAAGATTCACAGTTTGCAAGACATTCTTTAGTTCTGTAACATCCTAGACTACTGGTACAATCTGATTCAGTGACACTGCTTTTACTCTGTTACTTGTTTTACATTTACTGTATTGCTTATTTGCATCATTTCCATCATTCTCCCTTAAGAGTTGCCAATTGGAAACGGAGGTAGGTTTAGAAAAATAAAAATCAAGTAAAGACAATTTTCAATGGGTACACCTCTGGCAATGTGGGATAAAACAAAAATCTAGGAAAGGGAAAGTGACATTCATGAAAAAATGTAACTTTTGACAAACATTTTAGATAACGGATACTAAAACTGTGCTTATCTAGCATCAAGAACTGCAGAAATTCTATGAATCTTTCATACATTACAAAAGTAGGAGACATGTCTATGGCACATTTCTCCAGCAGTTATTCATCAGCATAACTTCATGACCAGAACAAACAACATATGGACCCACCCAACACCAGTGAGCCCAATATACACAATAAACAAAAAACAGTCATATTAAATACAAAAATTCACATAGTGGCAAACAAATTAATACAACCCATTGTTTCAAACTGTTTACGGCAAATATTGATTTGAAGCAGAGACTCCCAGATTAAACCCATTCAAGTGAACAGTTAAAAGTCGCATGCCTTCAATCCCCTGAGTGTTATTTCACACAGAAATAAAATAGCTGTGCATTACATAAAATGACACAGCAGGTTCTTACTTCATAACGTCTGCCCACTTATGATGTGTTAAAAAGCTTTCCTACTCCAAAACTGCCCCTGCTATGCATGTTCCATCTTTAACGCTGTCAGTTTTATGGTGTCCAAAGCTAAGTGCCTTAACAGACCCACTTCTGCAGCTGTGCCCCCCTTCCTCTCTCCACACAGACTTGATTTGCGCATCTAAGTCATGATAAAATGTAATACAGGAATGTATCTAGTTTAATCTGCTGGATGTACTCATATTTCCCTTTTTTACAAGCAGTGAAGTGGATCTGTTTAAGAAACTACTTCCATGCTGTCAAATTCTCATGAACTCATGGAGCAGACAACGTTGAATACAAAAATGCAATGCAAACAATCTGGGAGAAGATAAGCACCATCACACTTCACAGGTTGGAGGCAGAAGCAGCAACCTGCTGTTGAAAAGCACAGTAGATCTCGTTTGGAGTAGAACATATAATAAAAGATGTAAACATCTAAAATGTCCACAATTAAAATATTGTAAACATTCACAGAAGAAAGATGAAATTGTTCATTGAATTCTAACTACATCCTTCATCCAAGCCTGACAAAATATTTACAACCGGTACACTGTACAAGATCAACATCGGTAGCACATGACAGGTTATTTTCAAGTCTCGTACATAGCAACATGTAAATATGTAGTTTCTATACAGACAAAATATTGTTCATTTCCCATTTTTGTGTGGATTTTGTTGAATCACAGTCTGAAAGGAAAACCTGATGAAGGATCTCTGAGCGGTCCAGACATTTGCCTGATGAAATGTGGGTAAATCTGTAGAGAGTCTGGAAAACATAAATCAAAAACAAACTTGTATCACCAGTAAATCATTAATATCAGATTACACTTAAAACATAAAAATAAGACCCTCTATATAAACTGTATTCCACATATTAGTGCATCTTGTATACAAAAATATGAATAGTGAGTAAAAGGGAGTCTTTCTGCCATGGAACAGCACTAAAAGTTTTTTTAAACACCTTTACTGAATTATCACTTGTGACATAGGCAAATTTACATTTATATAAAAGTAATCAAACTGTATGGCATTATTCTTCAAATATATTGCTACATATCATATGATCTAATCAACATTATGTAAATTATTCAATTCCTGCCTTTTTTAAGCAAGAAACACATAGGCAATCATACATTTATATAAATGAAAACAGACCATACTGATAAAATATTACTTGCAAGCATTATACATCACAAAGCACAGTGACACACTCCCAGTAGCAAACATTATACATCACTTATAATCTACCCAATCTTTTCAGTCAATATTACATAGCTCATTTAAGTCCTGCCTTCTTTTAAAACTCATTCCTCCCCTGCATGTACCATTCTCACAATTCCCATTTTTCCTACAGTGGATATAAAAGTGTACACACCCCTGTTAAAATGCCAGGTTTTTGTGATATAAAAAAATGAGACCACAATAAATAATTTCAAATTTTTTCCCACCTTTAATGTGACCTATGACCTGTACAATTCAATTGAAAAACAAATAAATCTGTTAGAGGAACAATATAAAAAATAAAAAAACGTACAATAAGCTGGTAAGTGTGCACACCCTTAAACTAATACTTTGTTGAAGCACCTTTTGATTTATTTACAGCATTTAGACTTCTTGGGTAGGAGTCTATCAGCATGCACAACTTGACTTGGCAATATTTGCCCACTCTTCCTTGCAAAAGCGCTCCAAATCTGACAGATTGCAAGGGCATCTCTTGTGCACAGCCCTCTTCAGGTCACCCCACATATTTTCTATTGGATTTAGGTCTGGGCTCTGGCTGGGCCATTACAAAACTTTAATTTCCTTTTGGTGAAGCCATTCTTTTGTTGATTTGCATGTATGCTTGGGGTCACTGTCATGTTGAAAAGTAAAATTTGTCTTCATTTTCAGCTTTCTAGCAGATGCCTGAAGGTTTGGGGCCAAAAGTGACTTGTATTTGGAACTGTTCATAATTCCCTTCACCTTGACTAAAGCCCCAGTTCCAACTGAAGAAAAGTAACCCCAAAGCATGATACTGCCACCACCATACTTCACCGTGGGATGGTGTTCTTTTGGTGATGCGAAGTGTTGTTTTTGCGCCAAATGTACCTTTTGGAATTGTGGCCAAAAAGTTCAACCTTGGTCTCATCAGACCATAACACATTTTCCCTCATGCTTTTGGGAGACTATGTATTGTTTTGCAAATTTTTGCCAAGCTTGGATCTTTTTCTATGTATTAAAAGGCTTCCGTCTTGCAACCCTACCCCATAGTCCAGACATATGGAGAATACAGGAAATTGTTGTCACATGTAGTACACAACTAGTTCTTGCCAGAAATTCCTGCAGCTCCTTCAGTGCTGCTGTAGGTCTCTTGGCAGCTTCCCTGACCATTTTTTGTCTTGTCTTTCATCAATTTTGGAGGGATGTCCAGTTCTTTGCTACATCACTGTTGTTCATTATTTTCTCCACTTTTTGATGAATATCTTCAATGTGTTCCATGGTATATCCAATGCTGTGGAAATTTTTTTTTACCCTTTTCCTGACTGATATCTTTCAACAATGAGATCCCTTTGCTTTGTAAGCTCTCTGCGAACCATGGCTTTTGCTGTAGCAGGCAACTGAGTAAATGTCAGGAAAATCCTACTAGGACAGCTGAACTTTATTTGGGGTTAATCAGAGTATCTTTAATTGATGGCAGTTGTGTACCCAAGAAGACTGAATGCTGTAATTAAATCAAAAGATGCTTTAACAAATTATTAGTTTAAGGGTGTGCACACGTATACAACCAGCTTATTGTACATTTTTTTATTTTTTATATTTTTTCCCCTAACAGATGTGTTTGTTTTTCAACTGAATTGTACAGGTTTATAAATCACATTAAAGGTGGGAAAACTTTTGAAATGATCTACTGTGGTCTCATTTTTTATATCACAAAAACCTGGCATTTTAACAGGGTATGTACACTTTTTATATCCACTATATGTAGTCTGTTCCTACCTTTTTCTAAAGATCTCAGTTCCAGTTTTTTTTTATCTCTGTTACTACATTCACTACTACTACTTCTAGTATACTTGGTTTAGATTTTGATTTCCATTTTCTAGTAATTGCTTTTTTGGTAAGGCCTTACCATGTCTAGGCAGTTCCAGTTCTGTATTGTAGCTCAGAAAAATCATCTCCCTCATCACACCATCTGCCCATTGAGCATCTCTAATCATGCATCCCACAGGGAATCCTTTAAGTCTGCCAACTCATCGCACTCCCAGAAAATATGTTCCCAATTACCTCTTTCTTTCATGTCACACTTCCAACATTTGCTGTCTACCTGAGGAAGTATACTCTGGAATCTACTTGGGGTATAAAAATATCTATGTAAACATTTCCAAGCAAAAATCCTAAATTTTCTAGATTTTGTTGCATATTTGGGAAACATACATATATCCTCCCATTGTATATGCAATTCACAAAGAAACAATCTTTCTTCCCAATCCTTTCTGACCTCCTCTAATTGATTCTTATAGTTATCAGGCAATATTTTATATACTCTACTCATTCTTTTTTAATGGCAGCTTCTGCTCTAGATTTTACTAAAAACTGTACCAGGGCTGGTCTTTCATTTAGGAGCCCCCCCCCCCTATCTTTCTGTTTGCCTACACTCTGATATCGATCCTTGATAGAAAAGGCAATCTCTAACCTGCAGTCCAAATAATTTTTTGGCGTGTTCCCACCATTCTCTCTTTCCCTCTCTAGTTATTTGCTCTCAATACCTTGGTTCCTTTGCCACTTTTCACCAATAAATTCCAGCCCCCTTTTGCTTATCATCTGTAAACTAATTGCAGTCATTCCTATCGGCAGAATCTCCTTTCTCCATTCCCATGTTGGATTAGTTCTTAGGATACTGTCTGCTACTTTATGGATATAATATTCTATATGAGTATTGCTATTCTCCTTAAAGGCCTGCATCCAAAATCCCACTCTCTCCTTGTTTCTTCAGCTTCCCTCCATTTCATCTTATCTCTTTCCACTTTGAATTATAGTTTTCTGCTTGTACTATATACAAGAGCCTTAGCTGTGCAGCTCTGAAATACCCTTTCAATTTTGGTAATCCCAATCCACTCTCTTCTACTGGAAATATCAGCTTATCCCACTTGACTCTTGTCATTTTCCCCTCCCAGATAAAGTCCTTCAGCTCTTCATCAATTGCGATCCACAACTTCTCCTCTGGTTGATAAAAATATGCCTGACCTGCGTATAAGACTAAATGGACTAAAATCATTTTTACTGCTTGTATCTTATTATCCATATCTACATAACAAAGCTTCCATTTTCTCGGTTTTTGTATTATCTTTTGTTTAGTCTCTTGCCACATATCCTTAGCTGCAACACCAGAATCACATTTAATCCACACTCCTAAAGTCGTCTTCTTCTTCTTTCAGCTGCTCCCATTAGGGGTCGCCACAGATGATCATCTCTTTTCATTTCTTTTTGTACAATTGCTGATATTTAATGAACTGCATATTGTAAACTTGTTTCTCTTTGAAATTATCTTTCATTCTTTTTGTTTTTGTAATTTCTGATTTAGCTATATCTTAGAGCAGTCAATTTTTTATGTAATGTACTTAGTATATAGTGGAGCTTTTCTCCTCGGGCCTCTGCTGAAAATGGACATGTATCCAGCCAGACTAGCCCGGTCAACAAATGTAAAATAAAATAAAATAAATAAAATTCTTCCTGTCCTCTGCATCTTGCTCTGTCACACCAATCACCTGCATGTCCTCTCTCACCATATCCATAAACCTTATCTTAGGCCTTCCTCTTTTCCTGTTACCTGGCAGCTTCATCCTTAGCATCTTTTTCCCAATATACTCTGCATCCCTCCTCAGCACATGTCCAAACCAAGGTAATCTTGCCTCTCTGGCTTTGTCTCCAAACCTTCCAACCTGGGCTGACCCTCTAATATGTTGTTGTCTTTCGGCTTTTCCCAGTTAGGGGTCACCACAGCGGAACTCCGGTCGGCTAATGATTGGCAGTAGATTTTCACGAACGTCGAGATGCCAGCTCGACGTTCAACCTTATTCCTAATCCTGTCCACCCTCATCACACCCAGTGCAAATCTTAACATCTTTAACTCTGCCACGTCCAGCTCTGACTCCTGCCTTTTTGTCAGTGCCACTGTCTCCAACCCATATAACATAGCTGGTCTCACTACCCTCTTGTAGACCTTCCCTTTCACTCTTACTGGTACTAGTCTGTCACAAATCACTCCTGACACTCCTACACCCACTCCATCTTGCCTGTACTCTCTTCTTCACCTCTCTTCCACACTCACCATTACTCTGAACTGCTGATCCCAAGTATTTTAACTTATCCACCTTCGCCACCTCTACTCCCTGCATCCTCACCATTCCTCTATCCTCCCTCTCATTCACACACATATATTCTGTCTTAGTCCTGCTGACCTTCATTCCTCTTCTCTGTAGAGCATATCTCCACCTCTCCAGGGTCGTCTCCACCGATTCCCTACTCTCACTACAGATCACAATATCATCTGCAAACATCATGGTCCACGGGGACTCCTGTCTGATCTCATCTGTCAACCTATCCATCACCATTGCAAATAAAAAAGCGCTCAGAGCTGATCCTTGATGTAATCCCACCTCCACCTTAAATGCATCCATCACTCCCACCGCAGACCTCACTGCTGTCACACTGCCCTTGTGCATATCCTGTACCACTCTTACATACTTCTCTGACACTCCCGACTTCCTCATACAATACCATAACTCCTCTCTAGGCACCCTGCCATATGCTTTCTCTAAGTCCACAAAGACACATTGCAACTCCTTCTGACCTTCTCTGTACTTTTCCATCAACTCTCTCAGAGCAAACATTGCATCTGTAGTGCTCTTTCCTGGCATGAAACCATACTGCTGATCACTAATTATCACCTCCCTTCTTAACCTAGCTTCCTACTCTTTCCAGTAACTTCATGCTGTGACTGATCAATTGAATTCCTCTGTAGTTACTACAGCTCTGCACATTACCCTTATTCTTAAAAATCAGTACCAAAACACTCCTAAACACTTAATTTTTATCATGTCCCCATAAATATGGATATTGTTGAGCCAATTCATGTGTGGGTATATACGTTACCGCTATTATCTTTGTTTTAGCTTCAGTAATTTTGTATCCTGAAAAGATTTTAAACAGTCTCAAAATGTTCCACAACACTGTAATATCTCTTTCTGGTTTTGTCAGGTATAGGGTAATATTATCTGCAAATAGAGACAACTTTTCTTGACTATCATGCTAATTATATCCTCGAATTTGTGAGTCCCTAATTTTCTTTGCCAATGGTTCTAAATATAATGCAAATAACAAAGGGGAAAGAAGACACCCCTGCCTGGTTCCTCTGCTCAAGCAGAAATTATTAGAGCGGACCCCACCCACTCTAATATTCACCTCCAACCCCTCATATATCCTCCTAATCAACTTTATAATTTTTTTCAGGAAATGCAAATGCTTCCATTGCCCTACTCATAAAGTCCCAGCTTACTGTGTCAAATGCTTTCTCTGCATCAAAACCCTCCAACATCAATGGTATCTTCTTACATTCTGCTTCCCTTTGGATCATCGATGCTCTATTAATGCTGTCAAATATTTGCCTCCCCTCCATAAAACCACATTGATCCATATCTATCAATTTTGGCATTACTTTTGCCATTCATTTAGCCACTATAGACATGAACACTTTATAATCATGGTTTAGTATTGAAATGGGCCTGTATGATGCTGGATCTGATGGATATTTACCAACATTAGGTATTACAGCTACCATTGCTTTCTTCCAGGATGTTGGTACTTCTCCTCCTCTTAAAATACAGTTACACAAAACCTTCCCGATCTTTATAATTTTTTCCCTCCTACCTTCCAAACGTCCACTGGAATATCATCTATTCCTGGAGACTTTCCTGTAGATTGGTTATACATCACAATATTTATCTTATCTCCTCCTATCCTAACTGTTCTTAATCGAGCCTCATCTACCTCTAACCTTGGAATATTTAATTATTCCATAATCATTTCCATTTTTATCTTTTCTTGATTTCCATATTTCTCTGCTTTATACAGACTTTCATAGAATTTCAGAAATATATGTAATACCTCTACAGGATCTCTTGTCACCTTCCTTGTTATAGGCTCCCTAAGTTTGGCGACAGCCCTTTCTACTTTCTGTTGCCTGAGTCACTGTGCTAAAAGTTTTTATGCTCTAGTGTTATAAAAAAAATCATTTGCTTAAGAGCAATCTTTCTAAACTCATGCATATTATCAAGATAATCCCTTATTTTCTGCGTAGCATTCTGCAGTTGATCCTCCTCTTTTCTGTGAGATTCCCCCTATTCTGCAATACTTTAACATTTGTCAGTCCCTCTAAATAATTCTTGTTTCTTTTATTGCTGTCCTATTTTTAAAACTCCATCTTAATTTTATCCCACTCCCCAGCTATATGTTCAGAAGAAATTCTATCCTCTTGAATAGCTCCTGAATAATCTCCACTACCCATTCCTTAAATTCCTATCTTTTCAACAGATAGGTGGGAAAATGCCAGTGTCTCATTTTTATTTCATTATCCTGTGTTTTTATTTCAGTTATTATTAGTGCATGATCTGAAATAGTTATTGGATGCATATCAAGACCTTCAATTAAATGCACATGTTCCTGTGAAATGTAAATTCCATCTAACCTAGCCCAGTTTTTATATCTTGGAGAATAATATGTAAAATTCACCCCAAATTCCTACTACTGAATTCACATCTTCTATGCCAAATATTTTCATAAATTTCTTGAAAAATCTACCCTCCTTTGTTATACTTTCCCTTTTGGGCCCCCCAGACACATCTTCACTGCTGCAAATCAAATTCTAGCCCCCATCTACAAGTAATATTCCTTGCTGAAAACAGATTATTTCTTCCAGAATTGTCTTAAGTTCTACTACAGCAGTTTTATGTGGAATATAAATACATGCCAGTGTAATACTCCTCCCTTACCAGTAGCCCCTTATCTCTAAAAATCTGCTATTATCATTTTTATCCTCTTCTATTACTATTGGAGAGTAGTTTGGAAGAAATGTTTATAGAAGGAAGAATTGAACAAAACATTTATAATTATATGTATACTCTACATCCCAAATATCCTTACATTTTTGGCATTCCAAAGATACATAAAAATATAACTGACCCCCCCCCCCCTTAGACCATTGGTTGATGGCAGGGGTTCCCAGACTTATTCTTGCGCAAAAGTTGTAGATTCAATTTTGCAAAAATATGTTGGGAAGGAAAGCCAAATTTGTAAGGATTCATGGTCATTTCTCCAGAGTTTAGATAATCTAGAGTTCAACATGAGTTATAATTTCCTTACAGTGGATGTAAAGGATTTATATACCTCTATTCCACAAGACTTGGGAATTGAATGGGTTACCCTTTTATTAAAGAAGAAAGGGGCTCCTACTAGTGAGATTTCCTTGGTCAATGAATTATTGGAAATTATACTGTTTAACAATTATTTCATGTTTGGTGACAAGTTTTACCTACAAAGAGTTGGGGTGGCAATGGGCTCCCCCTGCGGGGCTAGTATAGCCAATCTGGTAATGGCCTACTGGGAAACTGAATTCATATTTAATAACCCCATGATCAAGAACCAAATAGCATACTATACTCAATATCTGGATGATTCTTCTTAAGGGTGACAATGATTCTGGTAATACCATTGTACAAGCATTCAATGAATCAACACACATTTTGCAATTTACTGCAGCTTTTGACACAGAAGCTATATCCTTTCTAGATGTATGGTTGTCTAAAAACAGAGTAGTAGGCAGTCTTGTAGCAACAATTTTCAGAAAAAGAACATATTCTAATTCATTCTTACATTTTACAAGCTGCCATCCGTACCATCAGAAGCGCTCGGTTGTTAAAGGTCAATTGGTGCAAGCTGCTCGTATTATCAGCCAGGATAATGACTTTATGGAAGAATGTCAAGTCTTAAAATCCATGTTTTTACATAGGGGCTACCCTGTTAGCCTGTTGGATGACTTGATTTGTGAAGTCAACCTAAAAAGACTTAATGGCATTTATCAACCTTTACTGCGTACTAAACATGCATCTATAGAAGTTATTAATACTTCTCAGAACATACTTAAAGTAAATGCTGTTATAAAAGATCATGCTATCCCTAGTTTTATAACCACATTTAATATACATAACCAATTTTGTGTAGATATCATCAAGAAGAACTGGGGCTTGTTTCGTACTAATTCTAACATTTATCTCAAGATGGGTGAAAGTCCAAATGTTATTTACAGGAAGGGACACAATTTGAAAAATTTACTTGAGCAACAATCTTTAGTCCCTCCAAAAATTACAGGGATGTTTAAATGCCAAGATTGTAAATTTTGTAAATTTGTGGATAATATATATTCCTTGTCGGTTAATGGATATAGCATTAAATTTAAAGCTAGGTTTAACTGTAACACAAAAATGATTGTTTACACAGCGAAGTGCCAGCAATGCCCCGCATTTTATGTGGGCAAAACGGAGCGGCGTCTTCGAGAAAGGATATATGAGCATCAATATGCCATCAGTAAATTGAAATTAGAGAACGTTTTACCTAAACATGTTCAGCGGTATAGTGATCATAGTTTCAAATACTCAGTTATTGACCATGTTCATTTGGATAAAAGAGGGGGTCCAGTACCATTAAAGTTAGAAGATCTTGAATTACAATGGCAGATTAAGCTTAACGCTTATAACTTTCCAGGGCTTAATGACACTTGCTCTATTAGCAGTGTGTTAAAATTAAAAAGTCTGAAACGCTGATGTTTTCACTTATTATTTAAATCACAATGATATTTTTAACTGATTTTCTAAGTTTAGTTGGCATATTTATATTAGGTTTTTTCATATTATTTACTAGGCATTTATATATAGCTTTATTAGCCATAGATTATGCTTGTATTTTACATTACTCCAGCTGTTATTTATATATGTTGGTTTTATGTGTGTGTGTGTGTGTATATATATATATATATATATATATATATATATATATATAAACATATTTTCTACCATAGTATTAATTTATTAGAAACTGAGTGTTATTAGTTTAAGAATGAAATATAGGAACGATTTCATTGCTTTTTTGTTTATAAAGTAACTGTTGTCACCTTATTGAGGCTTTTAAAGTGCCTGTAACTTTAAATTTAAATTTTGAATTGAGTGGCGGGTTTTGCTTGATTGGTGGTGTATGTAGTATGTCGCTATATATCTATACTTGGTAATGTACTTGTTTTTCTTTGTTTCTGAAGAAGTTAGCTTATTAAGCTAATGAAAAGCACTTCAAATTATATCTAAGTTTTTAATAAATTTAGTTTTAGATCCTCCTCGCTAGTTCATGCTTTTGCCGCACAGTACCTGGTTTTGTCTTATGTTTATATATCGCCCATCTGGGAAAACTCCTGAATGCTTTCAGACATTATATCCTAGCCAATTTCTCTTTTCTTTTTTCCCCCCAGCCAATCACTCTCCACCAGACTGTAATCAATTTATCTTTGTCAGACTGTCTCCATGGAGACATGAGAACCATACAGCCAATTTCTTATCAGATTGTCTCCATGGAGACATGGGAACCAGACAGTCAATTTCTCCTTATAGGTTCATAGGTTCATAGGTTCATACTAGGCTATCTGCCCGAGGGCATTTACAAGCCTAGCCCATAGTTTTGTGGCTTACGCCACCCCTTTAGTATGGGGAACTATACCCATTATTTTGCTGTGCCTCTGTTGAGCAGTGACTGTTTCCACGATGACATGAGGACTAGATACAAAACTGCTACTAAGCATACATTCATCTGATAGAAAAAAAGCCCCTCATAATATTCAATATTCTTTTTCATTTACTTGATTTGTCTTAGAACATGTTACTACATCAATCTATGGTCCTTAATCCAGTCATCCCCCCATGCAAGAACAAGCACATTATTTTTTTCTTTTGTCATGCTCTTTTAACCATTGTTTTACATTATAGTGCCTACACTTCTTAAAAATGAACAAGAAGAAAGAAGGGAGAAAGAAAAGAACAGCAGCACCTTATCCTCATTACTCTTAAAAAATAACCGAGAAAACTTTACAGCATGTAAAGAAAACCATACACCACAAAAATATCACTATTAAGATTTTTTTATTTAATTACAGTAACTTTCTTTCCTCTATTCCCCTCTGTAAAGCATTTTTTTCTGAACATTAATGACATGAAGTAGGGCAAATGCTTTAGAGTCCCCCACAGGTCCAACAAATTCTGAAAATTTCCAGATTTTCTTGTTCTGTTATATTTCACAAATGTAATTATTGCATTGTAATACCACATTAAGTTATTGGTTTTATTACCATTCATCTCCATCTCCTAAATCCTGTCTCTGCTTAATTTCCAGCATACTCTCAATTCTTCTATCAACTCTCATTCTCCCTTCCTTCTCTCCAACATTTTCCTTTAAAAGATTGTAAAATGTTTCGTAGGTACAGTCTATATGTGGTCTTTATTACCTGAGGAACAAGAAGCAGAATCTCCTTCTGTTTCACAGCTCACTTTTTGTTGGACAAACTTTTTCACTTCATCCTTAGCATGTACTTCATCAAAAAATGATTTCGTCCCTCCAAGGAAGAATACCTTGAAGATAGCTGGGTACAGCAGTTTTAATCTCATACCTGCAGCTTAACATTACCTGAATAGTGGAATATATTTACTGCTCTTCTGCCTGGTGTACAATGAGTAATCATTCTCCACAAACACTCTGCTGTCTCCCACTTTTAGTAATTTGTGCTTCTGCCATGGTTTTGCCAGAATCAACTCCTTCTGCTGGTAGAATTCCATCTTTACTATTAAAGGTCTAAGTTGTTTTCTCATAGCCAGGTTTGGAGCATACACATGATGTGCCCTTTCAACTAACAACTCCTGTTGTGGAATACTAGTCCAGTTGCTTATTTATGCTTTCATAGAATTAATGCAGTCTGTTCCTTACACCTTCTCCAGTACCGCTGAAAATCTCTGGTTTTCCCTACATGCTCTGTCCTCTAATTCTATTTTTTAAACATCTCTTCCTGAGCAGTCTCATATTCGAGCCAACCTCTTCTTCATTTCAGCCTCTGATATTTGCAGCGTTATCTCATCTGAATATCTGTTTAAATCTTCTTTCATTTTTTCCCAGCCTTTTTATTGTTTGTGTTGATACACTCTATCAGTGTTCCATTTATTTTAAGCAGGTCTATTTGCAGTTGTTTTTTTATCTTCTTGTAGGTTACTGGAAGTTGCATCTGGAGGTTGCACTGCTTTTTGCTGAACAGCTGCAGAACTTTCCCCAGTCAGTGTTTCTTCCTCACTTTTTTAGCTGATTTTTTTCCCAGGTCCTCTGTATTTTTTTTCCCTGGCATTCAGGCTGTGCACTTACTAGCCATTTACTAAAATTTACCCATAAACACAAACGTCCACTGGCCTTCTCTGCTGAGTTTCTGTTTTCACGCTGGAAGAACTAGAATAAAGCTGTTACTCAGTGTGCACCCATCTTGGAAGACCTAGCAATGAAAGTTATAAAACAAATGCTTTCTTGGCAAAACACATATTCTACCTCACGAATGAATTTAGCTCAGGAACTAGGTGAGAATATCTACAGATAGCATTTAAATACATCACTGGAACACTATGTAACAGTGAACATAAAATAAAATGTTGCATTTTAACTTTAGTGTTTTAAGGTTAAGCTACAGTACTGAAAGAATGACTTGATTAATTGATATATTTTGTTAAATGGGTTAGCCTACTTGACAGGGTCCATTTACAGAGAGGATACAGAGGCGAAAATCTCCATCAGTAAGGTCATATTATAAGAAGATGATGGTTTTCAAAAAGCCTACATTGATAATTGCTAAATTTACAATAGTAATGACAAACACACTGTGCAGCAGCATATACTGGATAAATAACAACAACCTTCAAAGTAATGGTGACAAATAACACTGGTTCACAGTCCAGTACAGTACCGCATATCAGATCACATACTATGTGTACGTTTGTGATAACAGGTTGTTGTCAGTAGTTTAAAACTAAACACATCAACTTGATTATGCAAACCACTATATAATCTTTCATGCAATGGGCTGTAAGCAACTCCAAACATGAATCACATTCTATTTCCAGGACAGTTTCTTGATTAGAGACAGGCTAGTACTACAGTTCAGATGTGCTTCAGTTAATTCATGGAAGATAAAACTCTCAGTGAAACACAACAGACAGTGATAATAAGGTTATCAAACTCTGTAGACGTACTATGTTTCAGGAAAAAAAAAACATTTGGCTAAAGATTTAAAATCAGTAATAGGTTTACAGTAATGCATGGGCTCTGGTAATGAAAATAATTCTTAAATGCATGTTTGCACTTTGATGAATTCTGAAAATTTTTAAGCAGATCTGACAGCTTATTCAGCTTACTTGGAATGAAAATGGCTGGTGTCTCATTTTTGCATGGCATGGCTGGTGTCTTATCTTCCATTTTTTGCAAGATCATAGTGTTCTTCTTCTTTTGGTTTTTCCCGGTTAGAGGTCACCACAGCAGATCACCTGTCCACTCAT
Source organism: Protopterus annectens (assembly GCF_019279795.1). Taxonomy (NCBI): domain Eukaryota; kingdom Metazoa; phylum Chordata; order Ceratodontiformes; family Protopteridae; genus Protopterus; species Protopterus annectens. Next base: position 1,664,125,717 of record NC_056728.1, on the reverse strand, counting down.
AATTGGCAGTGGAGTTTTACGGTGTCGAGTTGCCAGCCCGGTGCCCAACCTTCCACAGAAGGCACACACATGCACGCACACACCCACACCTAGGGCCAGTTTATTGTGTCCAATCCACCTACAGCATGTCTTTGGGATGTGGGAGGAAACCGGAGCACCCGGAGGAAACCCATGCGACCACAGGGAGGACATGCAGACTCCGCACAGAAGGCACCCCAGCCGAGGAACGAACCGGAGAACCTCTTGCTGTGAGGCGGCAACGCTAACTGCTGTACCACCGCGGCCGCCCTTTTGCAAGATCATAGTATTATGTAAAATATGTTCATGTGTAGACATCAGCTTTATACTTACTGTATGCTGTGAGCAAGCTGAACAGTTGAAAGTGAAGAAATGTAGATAATACAGCAATTGTTTCTAAGTCATGCAATTTATTTTGTTACTGCAGTACAGTAGTGACTAGATGAGGAGAGGTGGCAAGTTGTCTAGGGTGGTTGCTCATGACTACACTGCAGCATAATGTCTTGGCATATGCTATATTTCTCTCTAAGGCAAATTTTTCTTCAGCATTCAAAAAAGGTTTTAGTCTGTAAAGGCTGACTTGTTTACAGTAGTTTTCCTTTTTCCTTAATTCAGTCTACATGTTTCCTTAAAAGAAAGCTCTAGGCATTATTAAGCATTCCTAATTTTCCATCTGTTCCATGGGGCTGTGTTTCCCACAACTATTTTACAATCTCTGTATGAAACATTACTAGAGCAGGATCCACATTTACCAGAATACATTTTATTTTTATTTTTGTCAAATAGCACTCTGCGGATTATCCTTACCAATCCAAGGTCTTGACACCGTGCCTCAGGTTACTATTATACAAAGGCTAAATGATTTATAAGCTGACCCATATGTGGCAAGATGAACAGCAAACTTTCTGAAAGGCAGAACCCACACAGTATTAGTTGCAGGTGCCTCATCAGAAGGTGTGAAAGTGACTAGCAGTATCCCTCAGTGCTCGGGACCTTTCCTTTTTGGTATTTACTTCTCAGCTGACAGCCAAGACTTCTGGCTAACAAAGTCTGAGATGACTACAAACTGGAGGTTGCTGTTAAGTCACCCTATGACACAAACCCTCCAGAATGAAGTCTCCCTAATAAATTCTAGGAGTATTAAAATAGGCTCAAACTAAATGCTAAAATGTACGGCATAATCACTCTCCATTCATACCATATAGAAAACACATTACAAAAAGTAAATGAAGCCATGGACCTAGGTTCTTGGATTGATGCCTCCTTCTTTTTTTAACCATCATGTAACAACATTTGTCAGGAAATTATTTTATTTAGCCCAACTAATTGCCAAAGGAATATAACTAAGGTCTAAAACAGTAATCACTTCCTTACACTATGCATTGATCAGATTAAAGAGTATAACGCCCCCTTTGGGATGTAACTCACTAAACACATCAGATAATTAGAAAGACCCCCAAAGATTCCTTACCAACAAAAATCAAAGGCCTGCAGTCCCTGGGCCACCAAAAGAGGCTGGAAACTATTCCTTTATTCAGCATCTTTTAGACTTTTGAGGAGAGAGCTCCATCTTGCTTACCACTTCATTAAAAACCTGATTATCCTGGACCTCATGTTTCTCTGCAAGCCCAAGAACACCACCAATCCTAGAACCTGGGACCTAAATCTTCACCAGTGGATAAATACAATACAGTAAAGGGATAAGGTTTATAACTTAGAACCTCCCCAAACCTCAGAATAAACTTCCTGCATGTTAATTAGTATGACTCACTATAGTCTTTTAAACATATTTAATTTACTTATTTTATTCATTACATTATTTTATTTAGTTCAGATTTGATAATCAGATAAGAGGGCTGGTTGACAGGCCCTTTTCAGCCATGACCCAAGCACCATGGTGCAAAATGCAAGCAAAAAATTATTTATAGACTACACAGAGCTAAACGTATACAACACATTTCTTAGGTTATTTACAAAGTGATATTATTTTACAGTATGTACACAATTAAGGTAGGCATTTGACCAGTGGTCATTAGCTAAAAATATAGCTTTACAAGAAAGGTATGATGACAAAGTGAGCTTGAAGGACTAGCAATGGTCACAGTATTAATAGCATTTTGTGTCCTTAAACAGTTGCTCTTTTAGTTTGTTTTGAAATAATTCCTAAACTAGATGACTGTTTATGTATCCACAAAGTTACTCCGAGACTAACTAGTATAGCCCTCTTGGAGAAAGGAGGTGTGACCTGAGGGAATGTACCGACATTGTGAATGGTCATATAACTCAGTGGTCTTGGAATATCTATGAATCTATCTTATTAGTTATCTATATTTTAACAGAGTTTAAGTGTAACTATGGTATGCCTATAGAATTATCCCTTAGATTGGTACAGTTCTAAGACCAAATTTTGCCAGGCTATGGCTTGCTCTCTTCTAGATAAGTAACTAGAGAACTATGCACTAAACCAGAGCCAAAACCTTTCTTCATTAATCTATGGACCATGATATTATAAAGATCTACCAATCAAATGCTTTTGAAAATCTACACAGACTGCTTGACTAGCTTCATGACAGATGTATGGGTACCATGTGCTGCTCTGAATCCATAATGAGTTCAGGATAGCTTCTTGTGCATTTGCAGTTTTTTGGACAGGAGGCTGAGGACACTCAAAAGGTGGCAATTGTCAACTTCATGTAATGGAACGATTGTGGTCTCCTTCAAGATATCAAGGATAGTACCATCAACAGTGCTATTAATTAGCATAGAAATTAATAAAGTACAGTTGTGTAAAATCTTACCATAACAGTAGCTGTCCATTCTTCACAAAAGGGATTTCCTGCCAAGGATAGCCAAATATCCAGCCAGCATACCAAAGTGTTTAGACCTTGCATATGCCATACGTCACAAGTATGTTCCCCACATAGGGCATAAAGGTAACGTATGAGTTACCCAGAACTGCATTTCCCCAGGAGAGAGATCCTTCCATAGGTTATAGGTTAGTACTAGGTTAACTGCCCTTGCGAGCCATTTTAAGCCTAGCCAATTATCCCCTGTAAGATTCAAACCCTGAATCTTGTGTTTGTAAGGCAACCACCTTACCCATTAGGCCACCCTCCCAACCCTTACAAAAAAAAAAAAAACATGCACATCCAGCAAGAGAAAAAACAGAAGGATAAAGGAGATCCTCAGCCAGGAGGGAGCCAAAACAAAAATCCAAAGGAAAAAGGGGGTTGGAGGGAGGGAGTGAATATTGCAGCAGTGAAGAGAAGGGCATCTACTGTTATGGTACGATTTTATGTAACTGCACTATGTCCTTCTATACCCACTGTTGCAGTATTATTCACAGCTGGGAGAGTACAAGTTCAAGAAAAGGATTCGGAGGTGGAAGGCTAGGAAGAACCCTCAGCAAACCAATGTAGAATGGCTCGTGCAAAACCTGCTCTAGCCCTAGAAACCATATCCAATTTACTATGTTTAGTACAGGTATGCACTGAAGACCAAGTAGCAGCTTCAAAGATGGAATTGGTAGCCAACCCTTGAAGAAACCACCACAAGAGGCAACAGCCCTAGTGGAGTGAGCTGTAATGGATGTAGACAGGCATTTGCCATAAAAATAATAACAAAAAGAAATGCCTTAGAAATCCAGGACAAGATAGTTTACTTAAAAACAAATAAACCAAAGACCTGGGATGAGAAGATGATGATTGCCCCCGGCCAGATGTATTAAGAGGGAGTATCAGTGCTGTCTTGGCCAAATGTGTCACCAACAAGATTTTTGGGGAGTCCATCTCAATCTTCTGCAGGACTCTTGGAAGTAGACGAAGGGAAGGGAATGCAAAAACATCCCCTTGCAAGGAAAAGAAAGGGTGTCCGTCTTCCACACCAGATGGCATGGCACTCTGGAACCAAAAAGGGGGAGCTGCCTGTTCAGAGGGGAGGCAAAAAGATCTACCCTAGAATACCTCACCGATCAACTATGCCCAGAAACATGTCTCTGTAAAGCACCCATTCATGAGCCTGTGTTCTAGACCTGCTTAAGAAGTCTGCCACTAAATTTTTCCTTGAGGGAATATTCACTGCCTGAAGATTTAACTGATAACTGAGAGCCAGATCCCAGGCCTGCAGAGTTGGTAAGATTTTGTGCTCCATTTGTTGACACACCACATCATTGTGGTGTTTGTCCATGTAAACCTTCAGAGGGCTTGGAGAGAGCATGGGGTGAAAAACCTGAAGGGCCAGAATCAGAGCTCTAATCTCGTTGATGCTGACATAGTCTAACCTCTGTTGGGGGGGGGGGGGCAAAGACCTCGGACTGTCAGGTGACCACAGGACGCTCCCCCACCCCCTGTCTGAAGCATCTGTTAATAGTTCCCGAGAAGGACCCATAGGCTGAAAGGGCAGGCCTAGATTGAGGGAAACTTCCTGTATCCACAGCTCAAATTCCCACTTTAGAAAAGGGAGGAGAGGCGCACTGAAATCTAGAGGGTGGCAATGCTGAAGCCAAACTGACTTGAGGTACCACTTAAGCTTCTGCATGTGTAGTCTGACAAGAGGAAGCATTGGAATAGAAGAGGCCATAAATCCCAGGACTTGAAGAAACTCTCTGGCTGGAACAGCAGGCAGAGGAAAAAGACACTGAAAGAAAGGTGTCAAGGACAGAATTTTTGGAGGTGGAAGAGAGGCCAACATTGGTACTGTCTGAATCCTGCAACCCAGATACACATGGTTCTAAGAGGGAGTCAGGACAGACTTTTGAAAGTTGACAGTGAACACCAAACTTTGGAGGAGAGATATGGTAAACTTCAGATCCTTTAACAGGTGATTGAGAGAAGGTGCCTGAAGCAACAAGATCATCTAGATAAGAAAAAATCTGAATGCTTTGGAGTCTGCAAAAGGCAATCACAGGAGCTAGGCATCTTGTGAATAACCTTGGGACAGTAAAGAGGCAAAAGGGCAAAGCAGAAACCTGAAAATGAGAGGAAGAAGCAGAGAAATGTAACAATTTTCTGATAAAGAGTGTGAACAGGAACATGAAGGAAAGTGTCATTCAAATCCAGGGACACTAGAAAAGCCTGTGGCAAAACGAGAGGAAATAGGGTTTGAAGAGAAAGCGTCCAGAGTTTATGAACCTTGAGAAAAGTGTTGAGCAAGGAGAGATCCAGAATAGGTCTCCAAGTGTTCTCCTTTTGAGGGACCAAGAACATACTGGAGTAAAAACCCTTTCCTACCTGAGACGGCACGGAAGGTTGAATAGTTACCTGGTCCAACAGGGACCCAAGAACCTCCTAGAAATGAGGAAGTTATTCCAGAGAAGTTTGGGGAATCCCTGCAAAAGCAGGGAGACACTTTCACACCATGAAATAGCCCTGACAGAGGATAGATAGAACCCAAGAATCTGATGTGATCATATGCCAGTTTGGAAGACAGAGGGAGAGCTGAAGGGACAAGAGAAACTGTGTCAGGGGAGAGCTGAAGGGACAAGAGAAACTGTGTGAGGGGTGGGGGGGAAGAAGTCAGAGAGAAGCAGACTTGTCTGATAAAGAAGATGACTTCTGAGCCACAGAAGCCTGGGAAGACTTAGCAGGTGAACTCACCTACCACCTTTCCTGCCTTTAGTGGCTTGACGAAGCTGACTATGAACAAAAGCAGACCTAGTAGGGATAGTTCCTGTGGAACGTAGGGATAGGGGATGCAAAGATATGATTAAGATCCTGTAAAGCTTTTACCTTTTTCCTGAAGAGACTTAAAAATTTCCACAGCAGCAGTCCAAAACAGATTTTTATCATCCAAAGGAGCATCCATCAGCTTGGCCTTAATGTCTACAGGTAATGACTGCAGGTGAAGCCATGAATAATACTTCAAGACAGACCCAAAGGCAGCAGCTCTGGAAGATGCATCAGCAGCATCATAGTTACACTTGACAGTGTGATGAATCACCTGAGAGGTAAAACCTAAAATAGCTAGAGCAGATTAATTTGCTTCAGAATCAGGGAGATCAGAAATTATCTGACAAGCCTTGGCAATCAAGGCCACAGCACATCTAGTCACGTGGTTCTGATAACTGATAGCCCAAAAAGCCAAAGTAGAAGCAGTATAAACCTTATTACCAATTTTTCCATTGCACTATTATATTTTATCTGAAGGCAATAGTTTAGAAGGCTTGTCAGAGGAGACTGACACCACAGCAGGTTCAACAGGAAGACATTTAAACAAGAATTGATGATCCTCAGGAACCTTACAGAACCCGTCAGGTTTCTTAGGAGCAGGAGGCTGAGAATCTGGAGACTTGAGAGGCAGCAATAAGGGTGTTTACCAAGGCAGCCAATACAGGAGGTACTGAGGAAGGTTTAGAAGTATCCACCTGAAGCAGCTTACACCACCATACTTTTTCTGGATATCAGACACTTGAGAAGAATCCCACTTAAAGTATTCCACCATTCTGGCTACAGTGTCTCCAAAAGGCTATTTCTCAATAGGAGACTCAGGACTTACAGACTCTTCATTAAAACCATAAGCAAAGGTGAAGGCATCTGGGAAGAGTAGGACAAAGCCTCATCATCAGACTCTGAATTTTCATCTGAGGAATCAGGTTTCCTAGCTTGCTTGGAAGGAACAGAAGTCTGGGGGGGGGGTGGGGGTAGGCACAAGAAACCCCTTGAGGAAGATTCAGGGCCATTAAAGCACTGAACAAGCCCTGAGTAAACTCTTGCCATTCCCTTTGAGGATCCTTAGGATGTAGAGAAGTATGCTTAGTCTTCTACTTTTTCTTAGCATGGACATCAGCTCTGAGAAACACCGGAGGTTCCAACCCTTGATGAGATTCAATAAGAGTACCTGCAACCTCTTCCCTGACCAAAATCTGCAGAATCCCTCTAAGGTCCTCCGAGATGATCAACCACAGTTCCCCCTTGATATCAGCAGCAGATGACTACAAAGTCTCAGAGGACATGCAGAAAGAAGTATCCATGCTGGCTTTTGATGGGGTCCCACTTCATGAGGGAAGTCTGGTGGAGGCTGGACAGCCAAAAAATCTGGCCAAAGTTTCTTGGCCCTCTTACTTAAAAGGACCTTGGGGTTAGGAGATTCTGCCATGCTACCTTGAGCTAACAATTTAAGCCTCTGGTTCTCAAGATAGATGGCCAGGGAGGTTTACTATCAAATGACTAAAAATCAAAAGACTGAATCCCAAAAAGACTGAAATTTCAAAATATTGAATGATGGAATTTGCCCCTTCCCCACTGTTGTGCAATCTTGGAGTTGGTATATATATTTAGCATGGGGTGTGGGGGGAGCAGGGGTGCTTGCCCCTTGCATTAAAAATGTATTCAATATTTTGAATTTTCAGTCTTTTTGGGATTCAGTCTTGATTTTCAGTCATTTGATAGTAAACTGGCCAGGGAAGATAAGCGGATTCTAAGAGTTCTGGGTACAAACACTTTGCTAATGCTACACGATGAATCGTTGTGGGAAGCACCCAGACAAAAAAGGCTTTTTGTGATGATCTTTATGGGGAATCTGCCTCCTACACTGACATTTTCCCTTCTTGGATGACAAGTACCCTAGGTAATTAAAAGGTAGCAAGATCAAGAATAATTAAAAAATAGAGGCACATATCTCACGGTTAGGTATTCAGCACAGCTAAACGGATTTCAGACCAACAAGCGATGATGGCATTAGGATTGGCAGCAAAGATGTTCTGGGTAACTGCATCCATACATCACTTTTATGCTCTACGTCTTGTATGGGGAGCATACATGTAACATTGTGCATGCAAGGTCTAAAAGCGTTAGCATACTGGACAGATGTTGGGCTATCCTTGGCAGGAAATCCCTAAATGAAGAATACTGCAACAGTGATACAGAAGGACATTAAAGTGAAATCTGCTGCTTAAGGACAGTTGGAGGCAGGTTATCCAAAGATGTAATGCCATGTTGCTTCATTTTTTTTAAAGCAATGTGAAGGGCTTACCCATCATATTGAATAATTTGGCCTCTAACATTTTTTAGTATATCTTCTGAGTGAGAATCTGTAATAGTTGAGAAAGTACAGTTGTGTAAGTAAACTTACCATAAAAGTAGATGACTGCTGCACCAGCCTAAGCTATATGGGATGTATCCTGCCAAGGATAAAACAGTTGGCCAGCATTCAAAGCTTCAGGGCATCTTCCATGCACCCAAATTGTCTGGTAGCTGGAACTAACCTGACTACAAGATGAGTTTGGTCGCCAAGAATTTCACAGCTTTTCTACCAACAAGGGAGGGAGGATAAGCCCTGAAAGGACAATTCTAGAAAGAATAATAATAAAAAAAAAATAAATCAATAAATGACCACACCCTGGCATAAACAACACACCAAGAAACAGGAGGGATGGAGGGAAGGGCTACTGCAGCAGTGATCATTCGAACATCCACTGTTATGGTAAGTTTACTTGCACAGCTTTACTATGTTCTTCATATTGATCACTGCTGCAGTAGCCTAAGGTATATGGGTAAGACTACCAATGCTTACAAATTATGGGAGGTGGAAGGAAAAGAGTCCAGGAGCCCCTGGAGAATGGTCCTAGAAAAGCCTCATCTAGACGTAGAGGAGGAATCTAACTCATAGTGTTTTGTAAAAGTATATACAGAGAAATAAGTTGCTGCTTCTATAATACTTCTAAAATCTGACCCTTTCCAAAAAGCCATAGATGAAGCCAAGGCCCTGGTACAGTGGGCCTTGACCCTCCCAGGAATAGTTTTGTTGTGTTGAGTATAGCAAAAGGTAAAAGCCTTAGACAGCCATTTAGAAATAGTCTGCTTTGATACAGGCTGTCCCTTCTTTTCACTTTTATAAGAAATGAACAACTGAGCCAAAGAGCTGAAAAAATTATTTCTGTCAAGACAGTACCAGAGTTGTCTGTGGATAGCCAAGGTATGGAGTAAGAATAAGTTCTTAAACAAACCCTGTCCCTGTGGAAAATGAGGAAGTGTTGACTCACCATAAGATCTTGCAACTCAGACACTTTTCTTGCAGAGGTCAGAGGAATTAGTAAAGCCTGTATTACATATTAAGAACCTCAAGTCAGCCAGGTTATCTGGTTCAAATGAAGCAACTGTTAGCTTCTTTAACACAAAATTAAGATCTCAATGACAGGCCACCTGCTTTCTATGAGCCTCTTATGCAAAACCCCTTTCAAAAATATTTTGACATGAAAATGCATTAAAAGATGAGGATATCTTAGCAGACATGCTTAAATGGCCAACAAATGAACCCCAACAGAGGAATAAGAAAGGCAATAGGATAGTAACTCACACAAATATTGTAAAACCAGTGAACAACTAGTCCTGAGTTGGTGCTGGTTATATTGTTATTAACAGCTATTATTATTTTTATTTTACATTTGTTTACCGGGAAGGTCCGACTGGACACATGTCCTTTTTCAGTGGAGGCCTGGCGAAAAAAGCTCCAGTTTGTAATTGGACATAGAAGATATAAAGGTCATAAATTTAAATGTGATTACATACAAATCAATACAAGATTTAAATGTGATTACATACAAATCAATACAAGAAGGAGAAAAGCTCTGGTTAGTAAGTAGACAAACCAAATAAGAATAAAGAAGAACATGGTCATAAATGGAGTAATACAAAGCATCAAAGGTCAAAACGTAAATGTCATGAAATATAAATCAGTACAAGACACTGTATACAATGTTATACAATGTGTTATGGCAGCTAGTAGTGAATGTTTCATTAGTAAATTAGAGGAATTTTATGCAGGGACATGGAGTATAGAGAGCTAGGATGAGAATAATATTATGGTATATGTAAGATCTCATAGTGTATTTCTGTTGAATTTAGACATCAGTGGAAGAATGTTGCTTGAGGTACGTCACATTGTGATGTTAAAAATAATCTTAGATTCTGTGTTTTACATTAGGCAGGAGCAGTTGAGAGTGGGCTCCTATACATCAGCCGGGGCTGGAGCATGGGCAGAGTGATTTACTTTGGAGATGTAGTTTTAAACAGTGGTAAGGCTTGAACAGAGGTAATGTTTACAGGTAGTTCATTCCAGATTTTACCCATGTAGTTCACAAACAGGGAGTCCCCTGCTCAGTTTTTGGATAAGTGGGTTTTTATTTGTTTGTATGAGGACCGGAGTGGTCTGCTGGTAACATAAGGTTGAAGAAGTGTTTCTAATGCTGGTATTTTATGTGGCTTTGACCAAATTTTCTGGGCCATTGTTAGTTGTGTATATTTTAGGAGTCGGGGGAGCTCTAACCAGTTAAGTTGTTTCAGTGCAAGGCAGTGGTGTGATCTAGCTGGTGAATTTGTGGTATATCTTACAATTTTATTGTAGCAGGATTCAAGTTGTTGTAATTCCGTTTTCTTTAGATTAGTGAGGATGGGGGCTGCATACAATAATGTGGAGATTAATTCTGTTTGTGCAATGGCTATTTTGGTATTTTTGGTAAACTAGTGTTTATTCCTCTATAGAGTACCTTTTCACTGTCTGGGAAATGTGAATATCAAATTTGAGTTTGCAGTCTATTTCTACTCCTAAAAGTTTAGTGTGTGGTGATGGGGTGATGATGGTTTTGTTAGTTGAGGTAATGAAGAAGGTGTTAGAGGGGGATGGAGCTTTGTTAGGGAGGAAGACCATTAGTTTGCTTTTTTTAGGGTTTAAGATTAGGTTAGCATTTGTAAGCCAGGACTCGCTTCATGAAAGGCTTTTTGAGTTCGAGTCTGAAGCTCCAACAGAGAGGGTGCAGAACAAATCACTGTGGAGTTGTCTGCATATTGGATGAGAGATGCATGAGTGGTTACTAGATGGAAGCTGTTAGTAAATATAGAGAATACAAGTGGACCCAAGATAGAACCCTGAGGTACTCCAAGGGTGACTGGTAGTAGGGGAGAAAGAGTTTGCTGCCAGGAGACTGCTTGCTGCCGTCCAGTGAGTTAATCTTGGAAACATGCAAGTGTGGGGTTTGAGAAATGTAGTTCAGTGAGGGTATTAAGTAGGTTAGTATGCGAGACCATGTCAAATGCTTTTGGAAGGTCTAGGAAGATAGAAGAGACGTAATTATTATTAGTCCTATGGAAGTTGACAGTGTTAGTGAAAGACATTAGTGCGGTGGTTGTGCTATGGTATGGTCTGAAACCATGTTGGGTATTAGTTAGAATGATTGTTAGTGAGTAGGTAGTTGGTAACCTGTTTATGAATTACTCTTTCAAGTATTTTAGACAGGTGAGAAAATATTGCAATTGGTCTATAGTTATTTAGTTCTGCTGATGGGCCACCTTTATGTAGGGGAATGATATAGGAGGTTTTCCAGATGGGAGGGACCTGGTGTTCAGCTATGGATCTATTAATTAGTAAAGAGACAGGATATGCTATACCTTCTGCTGTTTAAGTATTCAGCAGGTAGACCATCTGCAGCCAGTCTGGTAGGTTTTAATTTCTTCAGTAGCTTTTTGATAATGTCAGTTGCTTCTGGTTGGAGACAGAATAATGGTGAGGTATTATTTGTGGGGATGTAGGGTTTGGTTATTGAGGGAGTTTGACTGTTTGATAGTTCTAGGATGGTTTCTGTAAAGTATTTGTTAAACTGAGTAGCAATATTGTCTGAGTTGTTGGTAGTGGTGGGAGGGGGTGTTCCTGTTTTCCCTAGTAGACGGATCTTGTTTATAGTGGACCAGAATATTTGTGGATTTTTGTGCTGCTTGGATTGTATTTCTGTGTAGTAGTCAACATTATCTATTTTAATTTGTTTCTTAGCTTTGTTTCTGAGTTCCTGATAAGCTTGTTGTGTGGTTTGGGATTTATTTGATTTCCAGTGAGACCAAGCCTTGTCTCTACATTTGAGAAGATTTAGTGTTTCTTTTTTTAGCCATGGGTCATTGTTAGATTTAACACGTATTTGTCTAATGGGCACTTGGGAGTTTAGGATGGAGAGGAAGGTAGTGTTGAAGTAATTAATGGCATCTTGAAGTGGTAGCTGCTTTAATGGTGCCCAATTGCAATGTTTCAGCATTTCTACAAGTTTGTTGGGGTTAAGTTCCTTTTTGTTTCTTATTTGTAGTAGAATAGGTTCTTTGGTTGGGTTTGTTCTTTTTCTGATCAAATAAGTGAGATAGTGATCACTGAGGGAGTCTGGGTGACAACCTGAGTAGAGGTAAAGCGGTGGCCTGTTAGCTGACATCCAGTCTAAAGTGGGCTGTTTTTGTTGGAGGATTTGTTAATTCTGGTGGGTCCTTGGATGAGCTGTGAGAAGCCATGTAGATTTATACACTGCTTGGGATTTGGAGAATTGCAATCTGACCAGTCTATGTTGAGATCACCCATTAGAAGTGTTGCCTGGGGTAAGTTATTGCGACACCAGTGTAGGATGTTTTGTAGCTTTGGGATATTATCCCCTCGTGGTATGTAGAGACCTAATATGTATATATGTTTCTTGGGGTTGATATTTAGTTTGGCAGATATTATTTTTGCGTTTTTAAGTTGTAAGGTTTTGACAACTAGTGTTTCTACTGAGAGGTGTTTTTTTAAAGAGTAGGGCAACACCACCACCTCTTCTGTTTATTATGTCAGTACGTAAGATGTAACCTGGAGGTAGTATTTCATTACTGTTGGTGTTTGGGTTTAGCCATGTCTCTGCAAGTAGTGCAATGTCTGGTGAGTAATGAGAGATGTTAGCATGGAGATCATGGATTTTGTTGTTAATGCTTCTTACATTCATATTTAGTATTAAAATATCTGCTATGTCCCTATTGGGAATGATTGATGCTTGTTTGGTGTTGAGTTGTGGGGCACAGATTAAGGTTGGGACTTTGCTGATGGGGCCAGGTTTGGGATGAATGTCTCCACTTAGGGCTAACTTTGAGGTTATTTGGACAATATACCTCAACAGTTTGCTAATGTTTTTGTCATATTTCAAGGAAATAGTACGAGAGTATTTGACAGTTTAGTAATGGGAGCTTAATCTGGGTGAAGGTTGTGCTGGTGAAGATAGAACTACCTATAACTATGTTAACTGGATTGATAGGCAGAGGTTGGGTGTTAGAGGTGGTGTGGACTGGAGGGGGTTTGGGGATTTACTATTACTAAAGTTAGTGAGGATATTAGAAATGTTATCAGGCATATGGTTTTAGTAGTATTTTGGTAGGGCATGGGTTTGTTTGACTTAGCAGGATAATCTTTGGTGGCCATATCAGTTGTGTGGTACAACTAATGTATTTCACTGAATAATGTTTTCAGGAGGGGATGTAAGTATATGGTGTATGAATTGATAGGGAATTTGTGTGGGAATGAGGGAGGAAGTTTGGGCTGCTGTGGTGGAGAGGTTTAGAGGAGGGGTTATCTGACTGAAGGAGGAGTAGGGGTGTGGCCTTGTATCTATATCTAGGGAGGACAGGAGTGGGTGAGAATTGGGGTAGGAGAGCAGAGTGGAGCCCGAGCGAAGCGAGGGCGGAACGGAGCGGGCCAGAACCCAGAATCTGAAAAACAATCAGTGTGAATGTGCTCTTGTAAGAGAAAAAGTTAACAAGTTTGTAAAACAACGTCCTGTTTAATACCAAGTAAACCCTCATGATTAGCTGGGAAGGGGAAAATTATTAGTTATGTTAGGTGATGTCTTTCCTTTTATAATAGTGGATAATGGGAGAGCCTAAATCAGATCAGGAAATGGCCGGGATGTACAACAGATGCCATCCTGAGTGAGGCGATAAGCAACATTATTTATAATAAACTCCAGCTAGATTTATGAGCTTAGCCAGTATAATTTAGGTAGCTAACAGTGCTACAGCTCGTATTGCCTTTTTTTCATTTACTAATATATGACTTTCTAGTAGCAAGCTTTCTTGCATTATGACTCCCTGCATGTCCTCAGTAAACATGTACCTAAAGGGAATTGATACCCTATCATCCAGGTAGTTAATTGAAGTTCACTGATGTTGGGGTGTATCAAACATCCCTGTTCTTGTGTGAGTAGATCCAGTCTGTGAGGAAGCTTGTGGTAATTGCCCTTGGCCATATCCAAAAGATGGGAGAATCACAGTTGCCTGGGCAAGAGGTGAGTCACCCCAGTGATCTTTAGGGATTCCATCTGAATCTTCAGAGGTACCCTGGATATTAGTAGAAAGGATGGAAAATCATTCATGATCATTCCTGTCCAAGGAAAAGAAAATGCATTTGTCTTCCAGGTATTACCGCATAAAGTCCTGGAGCAGAATCTTGCCAGCTGACTGTTCAAAGAGACAGCAAAAATGTCTACTTTTGCAACTCCCCACAGGTGGATCAAATCTTAGAAGACTCACTTATCTAGTTTCCATTCACAAGGGTCTACACCCTTGTCCTCCTCAGCCTGTCTACCACACAGTTTTTCTATTACACAATTGTAGGATGCCTTCAGATTGAGATTATGCTGTGAAGCTACATCCCAAGATAACACTGCTAATTCAAGAGGGTTTGCCCTTGTCCTGCTCTGCCTGTCTACCACACAGTTTTGCTCTTACAAAATGAAGGATGCAATTAGATTGAGATTGTGCTGAGAAGCTACATCCCAAACTAACACAGCTAGTCTGCAGAGGTGGTACGACCTGGGCCCACCTTTTGCTTGTTGATGTACCACATGACTGTGTTATTGTCTGTAGCAACTTGAATAGGTTCTAGGGAGCAAAGATGATTCAGAGAGTTAACTGCCTTGATCACGGCAAGCATCTCTTATGTTTAGGTGCTTGTGTCTCTTCTTGGCGTCACACACATTTTGGTGTCACACACACCTTTTATCCCTCCTGAAACTGCTCCCTAAGCAAAGTCTGAGGTGTCTACAGTGAATGACTGCTTTGGAACAGGAAGGGAAAGGAGGGACCTGGATTTAGAGATATCTATAGTCTTCACCAAGCAATTTCCTTTCTGACAAACCCCAGCACTGGAATCTAAAAAGACAAGGGGTGTTGATGCTGGAATCAGAGAGACTTCAGATACCACTGTACCTTTATCATATGGAGTTCTTCCTAGGGTGTGATGATGTCAGGTAGTGCCAGCTATGCCAGGAGGAGTAGGGTGGTGGATGTGTAACATACGCCAGCATAGCTAGCTGGAGTTTTGTAAAGAATTATATGTCATTTGTATATCAAACTGATTTGTACATGTGTTGAAAATGCGCTTGTAAAGTTGCTTGTGTTAAAAAAATGTACCAACAGTGGTGCTGAACAGAAAAGAAATACACCTGTATGTCAGACTGTACTATAACTGTTAAAATAAATATATTGTAACAGAAGATACTGGAAGAGATTAATCTCAGTCCAGTTAACTTTGAAAAATAGTGTGAAATTAAATTACCTGGTTTAGACCATAAAAATTGTGTCTCAGCAGTTCTGATTGCAACCAGGGACAAAATGTCTGTGAGAACCATGGCTAGGAATCCTACTGTATTGTCCTTAAGGGTGAACTAATTGCTAACCTGGAAGGGTGAAAGTTTTTGAAATGGTTTTGTAGTTTCCAAATGCTTTAACACATTTTAGCAAAGCTCTAATGGTGTATGGTGACACACACATGAAGATTCTGGCTCAGTTTCTAGTAAAGGGGGTAGTGTGGGAACCAGAAGTCAAGTGACCAGATGTATGTGATGTCATTCTGTAATCCAACACTAAAAATTATGTTTTAATACTACATGAGACTGAAGTCTCAGGGCAGTCTGTTTGTGAAACCTGGCAAAGAAGGACCACTCATCCACTTCATCTTGCCTTGCTGTACTAAGTAACTTAACTAGGAGAACAGTAATTCTTTAATCAGTCTGGAAAATATAGTGAGATTAGTTAGGTATTGTTTTTCTGTATCTGTGTGAATCTATCCATCTGTGTTATTTTTAATATTTCCTGTGACTGAAACTGGTGTTTTTTTAAATAGATATTCAGTGTTTTCATGTTCTTTTATTACTTATTAAATATATTTAAACTTTTCATTGTGTTTGGTCTTTTACAAAATACTTTTAACCTTTGAGAGTACTTATATTTTTTATTTGGTGACACTGTGGCCACTCCTGCAAGTCTTGCTGCATTGGGCAAACACTACCATTTATATTAGTATTAATTCTACTCAGTATAACTGGGTACCCTTGTAAGAGCCTTAGATTAGCTGGCTGGTGTCAATGTAACTACCTTATAGCCTGGGCAGAGGTGGTAGACCTAGTAAATCTGTGCTAGCCTTTTCCAGAGAGAGAGAGAGAGAGAGTGTGTGTGTGTGTGTGTGTGTGTGTGTGTGTGTGTGTGTGTGTGTGTGTGTGTGTGTGTGTGTGTGTGTGTGAACTACTTGGAACAGGGACACAGAGCACTGGTTTCTGCAGAGAAAAAGGTGGAATCTTATTTGGGACATAGAGAGGGAAACCCAGCCCCAGGACTGAGTGTGCTCCATGTGCTCTTAAGGGAAATTGTGCTTGGTGCAGATAGCTGCATCTGGAAATACTGTGTATCTATTTTTTTTCCAAGTGAACAGTGGTGAGGATTGAATCTCCTTGATTACTGGCCCAGAGCAGGGACATCACAAGGGGTATCATGAGAATAACAGAAGACATGAGACCCAAAAATCCTGAGGTATTCCATTGCAATGACCAAAGTCTGAGTGGAAAACACTAGAAATATATCTATATTTTCCCTCTGGAAGAAAAGGTCTTTGAACTATGGTGTCTAGTTGACATCCCAGAAACACAATCCTGTAAGGAAGGGTCACAAAAGACTTTTTGAATGTTCTCCTGGAATCCCAGCTTGTGTAAGAGATAGCTCTTCGAAGACAGAGATCCCTGACACTTTGAAAAAGACTCTGCAAAGATAAAGTCATTTAAATATTGAAAAACATGGATACTCAGCAGCCTGCAATGAGCTATAACTGGAGCTAAACAAACACTCTTGGTGTAATAGAGAGAGACCGAGTAAGGCAAAGAACTGATAACTGTGATCCAGACACACACAATCTGAGAAACACCCAATGTGTGGATGAATAGGAATGTGATAATCATCTTTTGAATCTTGTGTTACAAGGAAAGTTGAATGAGAAAGAAGAGGTAACAGATTGTGAAGTTATACCAATTATAATTTGGGCACCATCACAAACAGGTTCAGGAAAGCAATATTCAGAACTGTTCTCCAACCATTTCTTTCTTTGGCACTAAAAACATCCTTGAAAAAAAAACCCTTTCCCACCTGAGAAAGGGTAACAGGTCAAGGATAGGTGTAAACACAACATTCTGCTCCAGAGGATAAGGAATTAGCCCCCAGAAAGGAGGAATTTCCTTCCACTGTCATCTGTAACATTGATGAATGAGCTTCCGAGCCATTTGTCTGAAAATGTTACCAAAAAGTCTCTTAAATAGTCATTCTGACTTACTGAATTGTCCTTGGCTTTGGTAGATTCCAGAATTCTTCTTGGAGCCCTCAGAAAAGGAATGGCACAAGCAGACCATCAATCCTTAGAAGTCTCAGAGGAGCGTATTCTTCGGTGGCAGTAAATCTCTGAAAATCTTGGTGCCCAAACTTGTCTTTTAATCAGCTAGCCAGACAGTTTGGGCATAGGGTACTGCAAGACTGATCAATATGAAGAACATACATTACTTGAGGCTGTCAGCTACCGTCTTGTGAGAGCTTAGTCCAAGACATTTATGAAGCATGTGACTTTTGCATTAGATTTCTGGTGTTCTTCCAAAAATAAGGAAGATTACAGGAGCTATTAATTTATAGATTTGTAAAATAGTCTTATTTTAACCTTGGTAGCCATTTGGCATTTTTTTTCAAACAGCTCTATAGATATTTTAATGTTCTAAGCCTTTATGGTTTTGTGAATATTCCATACCTAGTCCCTATTTATCATGGCTTCCTAATGCATTTATTCATCTACAGAAACTGTTGGTTTTTAATCGTATCTGTCTTGACACTGCAAAACTATGTAAAACACTTGTGAGTGCACCATTAAAGCATGTAACAACACTGTAATGCTCTGGTGGGCAATTAAGGGCCATTCCATTTCTTGTAAAATTAGTCTTAGCCTGACTTTCAGCAGGTCCCTTATGTACTTATAATAGTAGTTGGTCTGGTGGAAGATGAGGGACTTTGTTTCTCCATGTGGTCAAATGGCCACTAAGGTGATTTGGCAGAGTGCAACAGGTTATGTCGTTTTCATGTTTGTTTCTAATCCAGTACAGTTTCTACAACTATGCTTTTGTCAGTAGTTGCAGTCAGTGTAATCCAATATGAGAAGCCCATGAAGATGGTCACTAATGACTTCATGGTGGCTGTTTGGATTTTGAGTGAAAGTTAAAATCATCTAGGATTAGATGTTAACGAGATGAGTATACTGTAAATCAGCTGACTATACCAGAGTAATAAGTTAGTTAAGTCTGATTTTAAGATGGGTAAATCACACATTAGAAAAATTCCATACAATAATATCCACAAATTCTGGCATGACTTCTCTTCCACAAACACATGGGTTGATTCTGTATTAATTTAGCTCTTATACTGTCCTGCACTAAAAGTTCAACTCCTGCTCTTTTTGCCAATGCCGTCTAGTCTGTGAAATGGCATGCTACATTGCACACTTGCCTCTGATGCTGCAAGATCAGAATACTGAGCTCTATTTCCAAATGACACTGCAGTGCAGTATAAGGGGAGTGCTGATCTGTACATGTCTGTGTGTCATCCTTCACATGAGACTTTAAACCAAAGTTCCATCTGCTTTAGTAGGTGGTGTCTCAAAGTTTATGCAAAATATTCCATGGCTTTTACACATAACACATCTATATGTACATGAAAAATAAAATCGCAAAAGAAAATGCCAAGAAGCTTATCCCCCACTCCTTATGTCACAAATAAAAATGTATTCCTACTTCTGTAATATTTCATTATATCATTCCCCACAACTAGCTTTCCATAAAAAAAAAAAAAAAAAAAAACAAATAAAAAAAACCAACACAATTTTGCTTCTCTTCAATTTTTGCTTTCTCTTTAAACTGATACTCCCCAAACAAAATCATACTCCTAACTAGCTTATCTAACATACGTAGAGCCCAAATTTGCTTACTACTCTTCCAAAACCTCTCTGAATAACTAACCAATGTTCCATGGTTTCTTCTACGCTATGTGATTTATACAAGATCTCCTTCCTTTGTTTATACTTCATGCAGTATCAGTGGTGCAACAGGTAGCACACTCGCCTTTGATGAAGATGACTGTGGTCTCACACCAGGTAGATTGATTACTGACACTGCAGTGCAGCATAAGGGGGATGCTGCACTCCTGTGTGTGTTGTCCTTCAGATGAGACATTAAACCAAGACCCCCATCTGCTGGACTTGATGGTAGCACATGTGGATGTAAAAGACCCCACAATTAAAGAGAGTAGGGGTTCTTTTTTTTTTTTTTTTTTTTTTTTACACAAAAATAACTCTTATTTACAAAATACTTACATATTTACAAATATTGACATATATGAAATATACACATCCATTTACACAAACACAGTCATAATTTCCTTTACAATCATACTAACTTTTCATCCTTATTTGACTCCCACTTCTTTTTTTATAATCACCATCTGATTTTATTTAACATTGTTGCTAAAATCCATTTACCATTAAACATAATTTCATGTATTCTTTCATTCCATATAACATAATCATCTCAATTCAATAAACTCTACACAGTCCGTTTACACCTTGTGCATGTTGCGGCACTGTTTTGGATTCAGTAAGTGGCTATACATGGTATGTAGAGCCTCGCAAACAAGATAAATACTGTGGCATGCTAATTACAACATAAGCAACTGAACTGTATGCTAATCAACCAATCCAAGATGGAGGAGATATTCAACAAGCTATACAACAACTGTGTAGACTCGGTGCTGATTTTCCCTGCAAATTCCAAAAACCTACTGGAATACAGCCACAGAAAGGAGTCTGCACAGGAAGAATGTTAGGGGCTTGCTGTTGTTTTAATTCATGTGTATGTGCAACAGGATGAAGTCTATGCTGCTGCTAACACACCAGAACTAAGAAGGAGAAGAGTTTTCAGACCCTGTTTAACTTATTACAATCTGCATGACACTGAAATTGTAGAGGACTACAGGGTGGATAGAGAGACACTACAGGAACTCTACAACCTCTGTCATCCTCAACTCAGACTCAGGGTAAACCGAGGGGAACCCAATCCAGTGGAGACAAAGGTACGTGCAGCACTCAGAAGTTTAGCTGCAGGAACTTTTCAGAGACCAACAGGGGACATTCTGGGTGTCACACACATCAGCATCTGGGAACCTCCATCAGTTCATGAATGCTATGCTCCAACATGCCAGTGACCACATATATTTTCCCTGTATTCCTAAGGAAAGGGCCACAAATATGCAGGAGTTCTACCCCGTAGCACACTACCCTGAAGTACTGGGTGCCATAGAGTGTACACATAGGAATTAAGGCACCATCTGGGGAAAAGGGAAGGCTCTACATAAATAAAAAGAGCTTCCACTCTACTAATTGCCAAGTCATGTTTAATGCCATGGGAATCATCTTGAACATGGGACCACTCGTGAAGCAACTGAATAGCTTTGCTCAGTTTGTCCACTATCATGTTGGATTTCCCCGGGATAGGCATTGCTATCAGAAAACATTGAGAAGCAATCGCCCATTGCCACACTCGTGCTCTCGACAAAGGGGATACAACTTGGTTCCTCCTTGCTTGTTTATGTACCATACCACTGGCATGTTGTCTGTTTGAATTACAACTGTTCCTATCAGGAGAGAGTCTTGAAATGCCTGCAATGCGTACAGCACTGTGCCTGCAACGCGTACAGCACTGCTCTCATCTCTAGGACATTGATGTGCAGATGGTTTTCATGTTCTTGCCATAGGCCTTGGACTGTCATTGCCAGATAATGCCTCCCCACCCAATCTGGGAAGCATCCGTGGTCAGTACTGCTGTTGGTTCTGGAAAAACAAAGGGTTGACCTAGGTACAGCTGTTCTGTCTGTAACCACCAGGAAAGATCTTTCTTGCATGACTCCATAATGATAATCTGGTGTGATAGAGGCAGGTCTTGAATGGACCACTGGGCAAATAGTAACCATTGTCGAACCCACATGTGTAGTCATCCTAGGGGAACTAGAAGGATCGCAGCTGCCATAGTACCCAGGACCTGCAACACATCTCTGGCTTGAATCCTTTGTTTCAATATTAAGATCTTGATCTGGCGATGAAGGGACTGAATTCTCTCGGGGGTAAGTTTTGCCACCATATTTCCTGAATCCAAATCTGTGCATAAGAAAGTAATAAGTTGTGAAGGCAACAAGGCAGATTTTTTTAAGTTTACTGTAATGCCTAGCCTGATGCAAAGAATAGTTTCATCCCTGGCCTGTAGAAGTAGATGCTTGGTGGAGGCGGTAAGGGGGCCAGTCATCCAGATATGGAAACACACAAAATCCCTGAAGCCTCAAGTGAGCTGTGACCACTGCTATGCATTTGGTGAACACTGCTGTAGTGAGACCAAAGGGTAGGGCCCAAAACTGGTAATGACTGGCTCCCAGCTGAAAGCATAAAAATCTCCTGGACTGCTTGTCCATCTTTATGTGATAATACGTGTCCTGGAGATCTACTGAGTACATCCAATCGTCTTTCCCTGACCCCAGTGTCACCATCTGGAACTTTGATTTCTTGCAGGATTTGTTCAGTTTGATAAGATCCAGAATGGGTCTCCTGTCCCTTGTCTTTTTTGGAACTAAAAAGAACCTTGAGTAAGTTCCGGATCCAATATGGTGTGCGTGGACCTCTTGGATGACTCTTTCTTAGCAACATGACTATTTCTTTTGTTGCATAGCCCTATGACTGGTTGGAGTGTCTGGTAAAGACTTCTTTACAGGAGGGGGTGGTGGAAAAGGGAATGTAATAACCTCCAGATATGATTGTTTGTACACATTTGTCATGTGAGATTTCTTGCCAGGCGTTTGGGTATAGTGACAAGCGTCCCCTGGCTGCCTCCAGGGAAGAACAGGTGGGCCTCCTTTCAGGAGTGCTGAAAGGGCCTGCCAGAGAACGTATCTCTGTCACCCTGGTTCTGCAGACCCCCCTCTGCTTCGAGGTCAGCGTCATCCATAATTACCTCCCCCCCTCTAGGGGAAGTGTCACCACGTGCATCAGAAAATACTTTTTGGGGCTTGCAGAACCACATCTTCCCACCTTTTTGACCTTTTGGATAAGATCTAGACAGGGTGGAAAAACAGACTCCAAAGGCAGACAAGGTCTTTCTTTCCTGCTCGTACCTGGTCAATGTCTCTTTCACCTTTGGTGCAAAAAGGGATGAACCTGGTGAAGGAAGACTTGAAGGGCTCGGCAAAATTGTAAAGATGCACCCAGGACCGTCTCCTTAGTGAAATTCCTGTAGCTGCTGCTCTACTCGCTCTATCGGCTGCATATGAAATCAGTCTCATGGAGGAGTTTACAATGGAGTTGAGGGTGGAGAGCTGAGAGGAGACTTTGTCTGTAGTCCCCGAAGCTGCAGAACCTTGAAGGGTATCTCCTAACTCCTTGAGAAGATCCATTTGAAGTCTTGTAAAGTGGGTAAGATAATTCAGTGACCGCAAGGTAAAGGCCACTGTAGAAAAGGCATGCTTTCCATATCTGTCCATAGTCCGCGACTCCGTTGGAGGATGAACAGATGAGGAAGTCTTGGATAATTCCTTCTTGGTGGCCGGGAGGATGAACAGATGAGGAGGTCTTGGATAATTCCTTCTTGGTGGCCGCCACCACCACCATCGCATCTACAGTAACACCCTTCGTTACAAATTTTTTTATCTGTAGGGGCCGTGATAAATTTGTTGGGCCTCCTCAGGACACGCTCCACTGTATCTGGGGAAGTTTATGCCTTGCATGAGATAACTGCCAACAGCCGATCATAAGGAGGAGTCACCCAGGAGGTGGAAGGGTGAGACCCAAAAGCCTTCAGGTATACCGACTTGTCTTCTGAAGGGTTGGTGAGCTGCCAATCACCCCTCTGTTTCAGGATCTCAAGGATGTCTGCAAAGGAGACATCCTCAGAGGGGGACCGTGGGGACCCTTCAGACTCATCCAAATTGTTATCAGATGTGACAGACTCAGGGGAGTCTATGTGCTTCCTCTTGCACAGCTTCTTCTGCGGGACTTCATCAGAGGGATACTCTGCTGATGTTTCGGAAGACACAATACCGCCCGCAAGGGCCTCCTGAGGCTCCAGGTCTCTATGCTTAGGGGCAGGGGGTGGTGAAGAGACCAACACTGGCACCTGGGAGGGAAGAGAAGCTGGGCCCGAGAGTGGAGCTGTCTGAGGAGACAGCACTCTCTCCATCAGTTTGAAAGCCCCCTTGCCCTGCTCCAAAGAGACCCTCTGCTCTGAAGAAATGGAGGGCTGGCTCTGAGGCAGGATGGGCGGCTCCGAAACCAATGTAGGAGCCGGGTTCAACCTAGCCGAGGTGCTGAGGGGTAGAGTTGGATCGGATGACTGGCAGTGCTGACTCCCTCCCCTGGACCCGACCTGTGAGCGTCGGCTCCTAGACTCGACATCTGAAGGAGCCGATGTCAGAACCGAAGATACCAAAGGGGGTGTTGGTGCCGTTTCCACTACAATCGGATCCAAGCTCTCTGGCTCTGAAGACTCCAGGGTGATTGGAGGAGGAATCTAGGTACAAGGTGTTGGATGGAATGGCTCCGATTCCTTTGGGTCCGGAGATGACAAAATTTTAGCCAGGGCTGGTGTAAGGAGTAATCACTTCACCACCCATTCCACATCTTCGTCAGATAGACTCCTGGAGGAACGGGTGGACAATGAGAAAGATCTGCCCTTTTCCAATATGGGCGACTACAAAGTAGGTGAGATCGGCTCCAACACAGGAGACAGACTCCTACCTTGTACTTCTGTCAGCTCAGAGGACACTACTGGAGCTGAAGAAGGTGATGCATGTTTATCCGAGCTGGGAGCCCTCGGTTCCGAAGCCATTGTTTTCTTTGGCGGCTCTGAAGCTTGAGCCATTGAAGCAGGCCTTTTTGAAGATTTTGACTGGGTCGAAGAAGGCTTGGAGCTCTGAGCCGTCTCTAAGGCTTCATGAAAGGGCCTTTTCAATAACCCTCTTACCATAAGTTTATTTTTTCTGTTCATGGAGCACCCTACTACTAAACCCATGACATATGGGGTGCAGGGATCCTGTAAATGGATGGCTCCCCAGGCAGTAAACACAGCTGGCGTGTCCATCCATGAAAGACATCTTCTGGATACATTGGTCACATTTTTTAAACCCAGACTGCCTATATTCTTTGGGTTCTTTGTCCTTAGACATTGCTACTAAGACAGGAACACTATTCTACCACTGCAACACAATTATAAAAGATCTAAAATTCCAAGGACAGACAGAAAAAAACTAGTGCAAGAGAAGTTGCTGCTAGCAAACAACTTTATATTTCATTGTTTCGTCTACAAGTGCCTGTTGCCCTTGAAGAATAAACTGCCTATGTTTCATTAAAAAATGATAAGCTAGTAATATTTCAATAGGGAATGGATGGCAAACTGATGACAGGTTAATAGGTATCTCTGCCAAAGGAGGACATTCTCAGGACTGCAGCGTCCACCCACCTCCTTTAAAAGTATAACACAGTACAGTATCAGCAATCAATCTACAGACTGTGGGAGTAGAACCCACAGCCTTCTGCAGCAAAACCAAGAATACTACCTGTTGTATTACTAACAATGCAAGTAGACTTCCCATAAGCAGCACTAGACTTCTCTTTCTATGAAGGACTGTGCAGCACAAGAAATAAGGAAAGTCAAAATTTATTGGGGGGGGGGGGGGGACAAAGACCCAAAACCAGGGACATATTTTAAACACTGCTTGTAAAATGTTAGAAAGTTGCTAGAATAAAATGTGTTATCAACCATGTGTTTCCTAAAAGATAGGAAGACAAACTTAAATGGCTATCATTATTTAGTGAATTCAGTTCTCACCGAATTGCCAGAATAAAAACAAATTATGATTTTTAACATTTGTTTACTGGGAAAGTCTGACTTGGAACGAAGCTAATTTTCAGCAGAGGCCTGGGGAAAAATGCTTCAGAAGTATATCTTTGTATTGTGGGAGGAAGCCGGAGCACCCAGAGGAAACCCACACAAACAGGAGGAGGACATGCAGACTCCACACAGAAGGCACTTCAGCCAAGAATCGAACCAGAGAACCTCTTGCTGTGAGGTAACAACTCTACCACTGCACCATCCAGATTTTAAAAGGAACAGACGACAGGTATGAGACAAACACATTCTAGACATTATTGGAAAATGTGTACAGTTGACCGCTATAAATTAACTCCTCCACACAGAAGGCACTTCAGCCAAGAATAAAACCAGAGAACCTCTTGTTGTGAGGCAACAGTACCACTTCACCATCCAAATTTTAAGGGGAACAGACCAAATGTATGACCCAAACACATTCTAGACATTATGGAAAAATCTGTACAGTTGAGAGATATAACTCCAACCAAATGTGGTGGTATGGGTAAAGACCTCAGGCTCTGGGGCATTACACACACACACACACACACACACACACACACACACACACACACACACACACACACACACACACACCTGAATAAATGAATCACGGACATTCTAACTGAATGAGCAAGCACATAAACATCTCGGAAATTCCAATTCTCAGCTGCTCCCAGAATGAATAAGCAAGCACGGACATCTTGAATAAGCAGCATGGACATAATAAATGAATGAATAAGCAGCATACAGCATAAGTGAATGCAGTTTCAAATTGCGCACTTTCTGACCAGCAGCACATAAACATCTAAACATGGACATCCTGAATAAATGAAGCACGGACATCCTGAACACATAAATTAAGTACGAACATCCTGAATAAATAAATGAAGCATGGACATCCTGAATAAATAAATGAAGGATGGACATCCTAAATAAATTAATGAATAATCAGCACAGACATAATAAATAAATGAATAAACAGCATACATCGTGAATGAATGAATAAGCAGCATGCCATGGACATAATGAATGAATAAACAGCATAAGTGAACACAATTTCAAATTGCGTGCTTTCTGAATGGCAGCACATAAACATCTCGGTGGACTTGGCAGCACATAAACATCTCAACAGACTCTGTATTAATGCAGTGAAAACACCAAGCCACTAAAGTGCTTTACCTGGAAATAAATTTCAATTTTCAGCTGCTCAGTGTTCAGGTTTTTCTTCTGTTCTTGTCTGTCCTGTAAACTTAAACACACTCAGTCCAGCTCAGACCAAGCCCTCAGCTGAATTCCGACAGGCTGCTCTTGAACTGACATCACTACGCATGCCTTCGCGTGATGATGTCAGTCTGAAAAAAAGCCAGAAAAACTTTTTTAAAAACAAAAAGCTGGGAAATTCGGAAATTAAGAGGTGGTACTCGAGAATCCTGGCACCCCATTATTTGGACCTCAAAAACCAGTAAGAACCGAGAGATTCTGTACGGTTGAGAGGTATGATACTAACTCTCAGAATTTTAGCAAGGAGCCTCATGTTTGTGCACTGATAACTATGCACAAACCGGAAAATAATGGAAATTTGTATCTCGCATGTGAAAAAACTTTGGCAGCCACTGAGCAAACCAGCTGCTAACCGTTGCGCTATGCAAAGTAAATATTAACATGTTATTAGTGCTGTTTACTGTCCATTTACTCTTCATGCCATGAAACAACATTTGGAAACATAACAAAATAAAGGCCTTATCTAAGAATATGTCAGATATTTACACAGTGTAGCCATGTGGTAACTCCCCACATGCACTGCAACCCTGGCCTCTCAGTACTTGCTGACAAATATATCAAGTACACTACATAAATTAACAATAAATGCTAAGATATACCATACACATCAATCTGGAAACATGCAGAAGTAGAACCAACTTCACAGTTGAACATGCCTACACATCCATTCCATGAAGGCCTCCTGACATCTTTCCAACATCCAGTGCTGATGTCATCCACTAAGTCAGACTTGTGCTGTGGGGCTTGCACAAAGTACTGAGCTCTGTAGTTTGTGTACTTAGATAGGTATGGGCTTCTATTCTCACTACAGTCAACTGGTGTGTGTGTGTGTGTCTCTATCAAGCCAGAACAGCATAACTGTGTATCCTACAGTTACCACTCCAATTCTATGGATACGCAGTATTTTGACACTTGCACATGCCTACACATCCATTTCATGCAAGCTTCCCAACATTTTCTCTCCAGCATCCAGTGCTGATGTCATCCACTATAAGGTCTCCTGCAGCCTTGTACAAGTCAGACTTGTTCCATGGCATTTGCGTAAAGTACTGAGTTCTGCAGTCAGTGTACTTAAATACGTAGGGGTTCTGTTCTCACTGCAGTCAACTGGGGTGTGTTTGTGCACTTGCTTGACAGACAGAGAGGATTTTACACCAGTGTGTGGAACACTGCTATTACCATATTCTCCTCACCAGACACTGCTGATGTCATCAGCTATATCTGATTTCTGGATGTGCACTATTCTCACCAGGGCAGGGTCAGATACTTGCCTGGAGGCCAGGCAGAAGTCACCTCATCCTGTATGATACAGATTACAGTGACAGGACTTTCAAGTCGATCCATATATGTCATGGCATGGTTTGTAAGCCCTGTGTTTTCTTGGTGAGAAACCCCTGTGGTCTCTCCAGCTGCTGTGTATGTCTGGTAAGGTACATGCAAAAGATAGCATTATACTCTATTAATGTACAGATCAGGCTCGAGTACAGTGCTGTTACATAACTTTCAGATCTGAATATGATGCCATGACATGTGATGTGCACAATGTAGCCTTTCCATACCCCTTTGGACACTTGGTGGTTGAAGTTCAGATTACTATCTATGTGTGTTCCTAGGTTTTGCATCACTGGGTTTCATTATAGTGGGATTGTTGTCATTACTGAAATTAGCAAGGAAATCACTTTGCAAAAGGGGAAAATATAGACACATTTTTGCGGTTATTTCTAGACTGTGTGGTTTTGTCACCAATCATTTGATTGTTTTAGCCTCTCTTGTAGTATATCATCATTGGTGGACTCAATGATTGCACCCGATATGCAAGAATCAGCAAACTGTAAGCCAAAGGCTGTAACAACATCACCGATTGCCTATAGTGTGACTCAGCGCATACATCTTCCTGACATGGTTGAATATACACTTCATCACACACTCCACACAGACTATGTTCCTGTAGAAGGGTGTACATCAACATGCATCCATCTGAGTTGGGGGTGGGGACAGCACCTGATGCATGCATGTATAGACACATCCTGACTCTCCTCAGCTGTGAGATAGACCAACTTGTTATCATGGACCTTTTCTGAATGACAATAGTAATATCCTGGCTGTGTGCAACAGACCTGTGTGAACTGTTAATGCTACATCATGTCTGCTGCATCAGTTAGATGTCTTCAAAGAGAATATCAGGGGCATGCACGATGATACACTATCATCCTATTGAACTCGGCCAGGCTAAGGCATTTGACACAAATCCACACTGAGGTATTCAAACAACGCTGTCAGATGTGGCCATATACACTTCTATCACCAAGTAGGTAGACCAGTGGACTACATACATGGCATCTAAATATGTTGAAATGTATGAAGTGACCTAGATCTCAGGGACAGAGATCAGGTGTGTACATCAAGGCTGTCTGCTAGGCCATTTCCTGTCCATTATTTAAGTCACAGACATCACAAATGACATACACATCCTGTGTCCAAACAGCTGTCTAAATGACTACAGATTGTGGGCAATCATTGACTCCAACTGTGATATTAGTATAATACAGACAGTATCAACACACACCAAAGATTGCTGCCACAGCCATAATAACACCTGAGATGAAACAAAAACACGGGGGAAGTTTTTACATCATGAAAACAAATGCACAGTCCAAGGATAATGTAGACATCACGCCCTATGAGTAGATCAAATGGTATGTGACCTATGTCCTTGGGTAGATGCTTTGTGCAAGGTCCACCAGCATGTGGCCACAGTGCTGACAACTCCCTTGCATGTAACACAACTACTGAGTATGTGAAAGACATCCACATCAAAGGCCATAATACCGCCATAGTTCACAGCCTTCATCACACTAATTACTGAGCACAATGCACCCTTCTTCATGTACCTCTCTACACATCTTCCAGTGATGTGTAACTAAAATGTACCAAATTTTCCACAGCGAGCTATCACACATCTTATTGGCCATATCTGGATTTTCTTTTTGTTGCATGGTGCAAACCCCCCATCAAGATGTTACACCAGATGCATGTGTGATACCTGTTCCAGTGATGCACATAGAACATACATGGTTATTTGACATTCACGGCATGAGTTCATGACAGTGGGACTGTGCTATATATATATATATATATATATATATATATATATATATATATATATATATATGTACATACATACATATATATATATGTACATACATACATATATATATATATGTACATACATACATATATATATATATATATATATATAGATATATATATAGATATATATATATATATATATATATATATATATATATATATATATATATATATAAAATGTCATGCACACCAGTCAACTAGCTTGTAATAATGTCACATACAGGTACAGCAGCATCCCTCCTAACACCTCCAGCAGATGTTACAGTGTTAGGACGGTCTGCGTGATTGCCCTCAGACTGCTGACATGTCATAATAATTGTACAAGTGTGTTTGTGCAAAACTATCTCTGATCACTCAGAATCACATATGTTATGTCAGAAACATGGGATTACTGGTGTTATTATTCTGATAATATCCATGATTTTGTGTGCTTCTTTTACCGCTGTCCATGAGCCTGTACCTGTGTCCCACTTGTTGGAGACCTCTGCTGAGATTACACTCATATTCAGGCAAATCAGTTTGCATAGCTTCACAATATGTACCCTACCATGATTGTATACAACATCCTTGATAAGCATCCTTACATGAACAATGCAGAGGATATCTATCTCACAAAGACATATTCTCCATTGTTATGTCACCTTGTTTGACAGTCACATAATACACATTTTCACTGTGCAGTCCATACTGTACCATACTGATATGTGACTGGTGTTCCTGCTACAACTGTCTTCCACTGACATGCCTCACCTGCTGTACATTAGGTTTCATCTGTCCTCTTTCCCTATATTCATTCCTACAATTCATCTGTGTACCCTTATTCAATACACACACTTCCCATGACTGTTTATTTTACATGGCAGTCCATGTACCCTTACAGATTACTTACACAACTTTTGTACAGAATACCTGTTGTAGAATTTCACAATGCTATAAACTGTATACACCGTCCTGTACTGTGTTTGGACCATATACATAACTTATAAGTTAAGCCCTGGTAATCATTGTGGCATTCTGCAGAATCCCTCTAGCTTACTTTGCTCTGAGGTAACCAGGTTTGCTATCCATGTTGCTTTACACGTTTTTTTTTGGACAGCAACACTGTTCCCAGCCAAGAAACTGCACTTGTTTATGTTAAAATGTAGTGTGCGGTATAAATAAGTAATTAGCGCTGCTGCTCACTGAGCATACATGTAAACTCTGTGTAGACTTCACACAAAGCCTATACAGAGTTTATTGAATCCCAAGGAATAACTTCTTATATATTCTTTTAACATATTCTTTACTTCTGTTATGATAATATCCATGTTTATTTTATCCACTTCTTTTATATCTTCAAAGAAATCTTTTTTACATAGTTTTCCCCACTACTTTTTTTTTTTTACTCTTTTACATTTCAAAAACAGGTTCCATAGTTTCTTCCTGACAATGTAAACATATTCTATTACTCTTCTTTTTATATGACATATTACCCTTTTACTAGTAATGTATCTATTACTAGTCTCCACAAAAAATCTTGACACACTACTTTCTGATTACACCATTTACTTCTTATTCTTATACCTTTAAATCTTTCATCTGTTAGATGTTCCTGTGGATTTACATAGTAATGTTTTATCATTACATCTTTTTTCATATCATCAGTTTTTATTTTCCACAAACATATTTTTTCTTGGTAAAGAATAGTTGTGTAAGAGCTTACCATAACCTTAGATGTCCTTCTCTGCATGTTGCAGTATTCATAACTGTAGGGAGGTTGCTGCCTGCAGCAACAGACATCCGGCCAGTATACCAAAGTCTTAGGAGCAGGGGTACATGCGATGTCTGATGTCAGAGCCATAAACTGATGCTGGCTATAAATGTGATGTCTGCATGTACCCACTTCAGAATGGACTGCCGCATAAAGTAGTACCCCTGGTAAGCAAGAAGAGAAAGGGAGAAAGCTTTTCAGACCCGCATGTGAGACCAAGCCAGATGGTGCCTCATGGAGGCATGTTTCTGCTGTTGAGGAAAGATAGAAGGAAGGATAAGTCTCATCAGGTAAATAAATAGGTAAAGTTGGGAGGGTGGGACTGAATACTGCAACATGGTAGAGAAGGACATCTACGGTTATGGTAAGTTCTTACACAACTATTCTATGTCCTTCTATTCTCATGTTGCAATATTCATAACTGTAGTGAGTACCAAAGCTTCTAGGTATGAGCCTGGGTGGAGGGATGTGGTCCCTGGTCTATCAGACCATGTAGGATGGATCTAGCAAATTCAGTTCTAGCTCTGGAGACCAAATCTAATTTATAATGCTTGGTAAATGTATGGATTGATGACCAGGTAGCCGCTTCTAGGACAGAAGCATAGTCAACCCCCCTGAAAAAGGCTGCTGAAGAAGCAGCTGCCCTGGTGGAGTGAGCTTTCACATTTCCAGACTTTCCCATGAAGGGAGTAACATGCAGAGACAGCCTTTGAGATCCATGAAGATGTAGTCTGTTTTGATACTGCCTTCCCCAAGGCCCTTGGATAGAAGGGGACGAACAGCTGGTCAGACCTTCTAATAGGTTTTGTTTTGTCTAGGTAATACCTAAGTTGTCTGTGGACATCTAAGGAATGTAGAGTCCTTTCAGAGGAATTTTGAGGTTGAGGGAACAAGACAGGAAAGGGTAATGGTCTGATTTAAAGATAGCTCATTAACTACCTTAGGCATAAAGGAAGGGTTAGTCCTGAGGGAGACCCTCTCTTTTAGGAAGATGATGTAAGGAAAGGTGGCTATCAGGGCTTGTATTTCTGATACTCTCCCGGTGGATGTGAGGGCCACCAGCGGAACAGTTTTCCAGGTGCATAGCCTCAGTGATGCTGAATGAGCTGGCTCAAATGGTGGTAAGGTAAGTTTCTCAAGGACAAAATTTAAGTCCCAAACAGGAGGTATTGGCTTCCGAAGGGGTCTGATATGGAGGACCCCTTTCAAGAAGAACTTAACCTCTAACCTGGATGCCAAAGGAGGTACCAAAGGCAGGCAAGCGGAAATGACAGACAAGTAGACCTTAACAGATGAGTACATCAGTCCTGAATGTAGAAGCTCACACAAGAAAGAAAGGACCATGGCTACAGAAATAAGTAAAGGGTCCTGTTTTTTCTTTTGACACCACCTGGAGAATCATTTCCATTTTGACACAAAATTTCTCCTGGTACTAGGTTTCCTGGCCTCCTGCAGGACATTGAGTACATCCTCTGAGTATACGTGTCTGAAGGGGATCAGAACCCTATCACCCATAAAGTGAGTTTGAGATTGATTACCTGAGGGTGTATTAGGGATCCCCTGTCTTGTGAGAGTATGTCTAAACAGTGGTGTAACCTGTGATGATTGCCCTTGGCTAAAAGGAGAACAAGGGGAAACCAATGCTGTCTTGGGCAGTAGGGAGTCACCAGCAGGATTTTTGGTTTGTCCCTATATATCATCAGAAGGACCTTCTGAATCAGTGTGAAGGGGGGAAGGCATAGAGATAATCCTCACCCGAGAGAAAGAGAAGGCGTCCACTTTCCAGGCCTGAGGGTGTGGATCCCTTGTACAAAACGGAGGGATCTGCCTGTTCTGAGAGGAGGCAAACAATCTGCCTGAGGAATACCCCACTTGTGTATAAGATCCATGAATACCTCTCTGTGAAGCATCCATTCGTGAGAGGGTGCAGAGGCTCTGCTGAGCATGTCTGCCACTGCATTCTCTGCTGAAGGAATTGCTTGCAGGTGGATATGGAGTGCTGATGCTAGGGTCCAGATCTGTATTGCTAGGCTGCAAAGGTGGGTATGACCTTGTCTCGCCCTGCTTGTTTATGCACCACAACACAGTCATATTGTCTGTGACTACTTTCAAGGTGCCTGGTAGGAGGAACTGTCGGAAGGTCTGTAATGCTAGGTAAAGGTCCCTCATCTCTTTGATGTTGATGTGGTTCCTTTGTCTGAGTGGAGGCCACTCTCCATGTACTTTGCTTAGTTTGTGGTTGTGCAATAGGACTGCCCCCCAGCCCATATCTGAGGCATCTGTGAAGATTTGCTGTAAGGTTGGAGGTATCTGCAAAGGCATGGATGAGATTGATGGTTGCAATCCACCATTCCAGTTCTTTTTTCAGGCATGGTAGGAGAGGGAGTGAAGTGTCCAGAGGGTGAGAATGTTTGTTCTAATGTGTCTTTAATACTCACTGAACCTTTCCAATATGCAGCCTTGCCATAGGGAGCATGGGTATCAGGGATGCCATGTGGCCCAGAACTCTCAGGATTTCCCTGGCTGTTAGTGTTTGAAGGAGGTTCTTGAAATAATGGGTGAGGTCTACCATCTTCTGGCAGGAGATGACGGCTGCCATCTTGTCTGTTCTGATCCTGCACCCTAAGAAGACTAGTTCTTGTGTAGGGATCAGGTGGGACTTTTCTTGGTTCACCGTGAACCCTAAGCCTACCAGGGTGTTGGTCACCTGGTGTAGGTGATAACGGGTGTGACAGTTCTGGTGGAGTATTAACAGGTTGTCTAGGTATGGGTATATTTGAATATCCTGAGTGCTACAGTGGGCAATCACTGGAGCTAGCGACTTTGTAAACACCCTGGGGGCTGTGGATAGTCCAAAAGGTAATGCAGAAAACTGAAAATGCAAGGAACCTACTGAAAAACGTAGGAATTTCCTGTAGCAGGGATGAACTGGAATGTGAAGGTAGGCGTCCTTCAGATCCAGGGACACCATAAAGGGCTGGCTTGGAATGAGTGGCAAGAGCACATGCAAGGTGAGCATTTTGAAGTTGTGAACCTTGAGGAAAAGGTTGAGGACAGACAGATCCAGGATTGGTCTCCAAGGACCATCTTTCCTTGGGACCACAAATAGCCTGGAATAAAACCCTTTGTTTATCAGCTGTGGTGGTACCCTTTCTATGATGCCCTGAGGCTGTAATTGATTGAGAATAGAAGGGAAGAGATAAAGCTGGCTTGGAGGGGGTTGAGGTATCCTCTGGAAGGGGAGGTAGTGTCCACCAAGTCATAAAATAACCTTTTTGAATGATAGACAGGACCCAGTCCTCTGAGGTGATCTTCCGCCAGGAGGGTAGGGAGAGGGTAAGGCGAAGGGACAGGGGGGTGGAAGGAGGTAGTGGGTTTGAGTCACAGTGTAGGCGGTCTGTCCTGTTCAGACTGCCTCCAAAGAGGAGTGGTAGTGGCAGAGGAAGGAGGACTAGGCGGTTGGATGTTTCCTTGGTTGCCTCCATCCCTTAGCCTAAGGTGGAGCAGAATGAGCTGAATGTCTGCTCACAAAGATTGTCCTTTGAGGATAATTCCTATGGTATATGTATATGGGTCTACTTCAAAAGATCTAAAACCCATAACATCTAATTTCATAGCTTTGAGACCAGAACATCTAAAACCCATAACATCGAATTTCATAACATCTAACACTACGAATCACAAGAAAATAACATCTCCTCCACATATAATGACACCAAACTACCAAACACTTTACTACATTTCTGCAGGGGGCAAGCCCCCTGCATCCCACACCCCCTCCCCCCCGTACATTAAATATAAACTCCAAGACTACTGGGAAAAAGTTAATTTCCTAACCCCACTGTATCAAGCCCCCCTGCAGAAACACAGTAAAAAGTGTGTTTGGTAGTTTGGTGGTGTTATATGTGGAGGGGATGTTATTTTCATGTGATTTGTAGTGTTAAATGTTATGAAATTAAGAAGTTATGTACTCACCATAACATTCCATCTGAGTAGGTAGTTTCATCTGTCTGCAACCTGTGGGTCTTGGATCCGATATCGGATCCGAGCCGGCAACTTGTTTCAAGCTAATGGATCCGAGCTCCTAGCTCCTCCTTTCACCCATAATCCCCTGCTAACCCTCCATGACCACAGATCGAGTTTGCCCCTCAATATATATCCAACAAAAGGATATCTAACTACCAGTAGATCCGAAGAAGGCCAGGGGGAAGGAGGGGGGGATGGTTGCAGACAAATGAAAGTACCTACTCAGATGGAACGTTATGGTGAGTACATAACTTCTTAATCTGAAGTAGGAAGTTCATTTGTCAGCAACCTGTGAGACAGAGTCCCCAGCTACCTGCACCTTGGGTAGCCATCATGGAAGGATATTACGAAGCACCGCAGAGCCACAGGATGCTCTCCCTCTAGAAAGCACGTCTAGCTTGTAGTGGTTAATAAAGGTATGAGATGAAGCCCAAGTGGCTGCAGAATAAATATCATCCAATGGAACTCTAGACTTGAAGGCCGCAGAGGTAGAAATGGAGCGGGTGGAATGAGCACGAACTCCTTCGGGTGCGGGTCTACCCGAGGCTTGATACGCCAATAGGATACATTGAGAAATCCAGCGAGATAAAGATACTTTTGAGATAGCTTTCCCCAAGTTAAATTTGGCAAAGGAAACGAACAGCTAGTCGGATTGTCTGTGGTCAGCTGTCCTATGAGTATAAAAGCGAAGCTGCCTATGAACATCTAATGAGTGCAGCTTGTACTCTCCCTTATTCTGATATTTAGGGAAGAAAACCGGTAAATTTATGGATTGATTTATGTTGGTTTCTGATGCTATCTTGGGAAGAAAAGAGGGACTGATCCTGAGGTACACTCTATCTGGGTGAAAGATCAGGTAAGGAGGCTTCACAGAGAGAGCTTGAAGCTCTGACACTCTTTTTGCTGAAGTGATGGCTACAAGGAATGCTGTTTTCCATGACAAGAATTTGAGATCTACTGAAGCAGCGGGTTCAAAGGGTGGAGCAGTCAAGGCTTGAAGAACTAATGTAAGATCCCAGGGGGGCACGGCTTCCTTTACAGGGGGTCTAAGTAAAAAGGTGCCCTTGAGAAAGGTTTTACACAACTTGGCCGACATCAAAGGCCCTGTATCATGTCCCACATGGTAATGTGATATGGCTGCCAATTGCACTTTGACAGTTGAACAACTAGCGCCTTCCTGAAAGAGTTCAGTTAGGAAGTCTAATATGGATGGAAGAGGAGCCATAAAGGGATCTAGATCGTGATGCTCCGCCCAGATGGAAAAACGTTTCCATTTACTACGATACACTTTCCTGGTGGAGGGCTTATGCGCTGCCACGAGGATGGCTTTGACTGGTGAAGAGATACCGGGAGTCCTAACTAGGAGTGGAACTGGAGCAACCAAGCTGTCAGTTTCAGATTGTCCAGGTTTGGGGTCGGTAAGTTCGATGGATGGGAGATGAGATCCGGAGTGGGATCTAGAATCCAAGGAGGATTCACAAGGTGAGACCACAGGTAAGGGAACCAAATTTGCTGAGGCCAGAATGGGGCAATGAGGATCATCCTGCTCCCCAGCCATGAGGCTTTCTGTAAGAGTTGTAGCATTTGTGGTAAAGGAGGATAGGCATAGAGTAGACAGGGTGGCCAAGCATGCACCAGAGCGTCTCTTGGAGTTTCCCCTGGAGGGGGGATTAGAGCGAAGAAATTGCCGCATTTGGTGTTTGATGGAGCAAAAGATCGCAGCAGGGTTGCCCCCATGTTGCGAATATCTGCTTCGCTACTAGTGGATTGAGAGACCACTCGTACGGGGTAAGGAGGGTGCGATTGAGCTTGTCCGCTAGGATGTTGGTCCTCCCCGGAATGTGCGTTGCAATCAGAAATCGGTTGGAGGAGATCACCCATTCCCACACTCTCATGGCTTCACGGCACAGAGGGTAAGATCTGGTTCCCCCCTGTTTGTTGATGTACCAGACCACCGACATGTTGTCCGACTGAATTGCAATCGTTCCTGTGGGGAGGAGGTCCTGAAGTGCTTGCAACGCAAACAGCACCACTCTCAACTCCAGAACGTTGATATGCAGGGAGGTCTCTGTATCGTTCCACGTGCCTTGGAATGTCCTGCCTGAATAATGCCCCCCCCCCACCCGAGGCGGGAAGCGTCAGTGGTCACCATGGCGAGAGGGGGAGAGGTGCAGAAGGGACGGCCCGTATGGAAGTTCGAGGCTTGGAGCCACCATAGTATCGCTCTCCTGCAAGCCTTGCTGATAGCAATGGGATGGTGGAGAGGAAGGGATAGAAAAGACCTTTGCACTAGAAGAGTCCATTGCAGTACCCGCATGTTCAAACGGGCACATGGAAGGAGCGCAATTGCTGCCGCCATGGAGCCTAGTGCCCTCAGGACCAATTCCGCTGGTGAAGCCTCTGATTGGAGGATAGCCAGCATATGAAGTTGTAAGTTCCGGATTCTCTCGGAAGTTAGGAAGGCTCGCAACTCTCTGGTGTCTATTCTGGCACCTATGAATTCTATGACCTGCGTTGGAGCCAGAAGAGATTTGTAGACGTTGATAGTAATGCCTAACTGTGGGGCTAGAAGGAGAAAGAAGTCTCTGGCTGAGCAAAGTAGATGCCTTGCTGGTGCGGTCTGGAGCCAGTCGTCCAGGTATGGAAAGACCTGTATTCCCTGGAGTCTCAGGTGGGCCGCAATCACTGCTAATACCTTGGTGAACACCCTGGGGGCTGTGGTGAGGCCAAAGGGAAGGACCTTGAACTGGTAGTGACTGGCCCCCAGCCAGAAGCGAAGGAAAGTACAGTTTTGTACCTACCATAAATGTAGATGTCCGAACTGGATAGCATCTGCAGTCATAACAACTGGGTTGTCCTGTCGTCAGGCAGCCCTTCAGTCGGCCGGATTCCAAAGTCCGGGTCCGGCTTCGGCTGATGTCGCACTCCACCCGACGTCATCTCTGTTGGCCTTCGGGTATAAAAGCATCAGCCGACGCCATTTTCCTCAGTGTTTCTTGCCCCAGATGCCAGTAGCCCTCTTGCAGGCTAAAATTTGGATAGATGCCAATGTTTCCAAATAGATAGAGGTAAACACAACAATAAGCATGTATGTACATATATACAAACAAATACACCATGAAAGACTCCCCCCCAACAGCTAGCTATTAGGAGGGTAAATACCCTAGGAGTACCACAGAGGGGAAGGAGGGAGGGTAATCCTGACTGCAGATGCTATCCAGTTCGGACATCTACATTTATGGTAGGTACAAAACTGTACTATGTCCTTCATGGATGCATCTGCAGTCATAACAACTGGGTAGAATACCATAGCCAACTAGGGGAGGAGGATAAAAGTAGATTATGGTGTGTTTAGGATCCCTTGCAGTACAGCAGTGGCAAACCCTGCTCGGGATCTGGAATATAGAGGCAAATTATAATGCTTGGCAAATGTATGCACGGAGGTCCAAGTAGCCGCCTCAATAATGTCTTTGGTTGCTACTCCTCGTAAGAAGGCTGTGGTAGTGGCTGTTGCCCTTGTAGAATGAGGTGTTATGTTCTGTGGAATTGGTTTTCCATGGAAGGAGTAACAGAATCGTATGCAATTTCCTATCCATTTGGAGATTGTCTGTTTGGAAATAGCTTTTCCTTCCCTTCCTGTTGCATAGGCTACAAAAAGTTGGTCAGTCTTTCTGCTATTTTTTGTTCTGTCCAAGTAGTAGCGTAGCTTTTTGTACATCCAAGGTATGCAGTATTCTTTCCCCTCTGTTTTGTGGGTTGGGAAAGAAGGTAGGTAGGTGGATTGCCTGGTTTAAAGACACTCTGGATACCACCTTGGGCATAAATGTAGGATTAGTCCTCATGGACACTCTATCTTGGTGGAAGATTAGGAAGGGTTGCACTGCCATTAAGGCCTGTAGTTCTGAAACCCTCCTTGCTGAAGTAATTGCCAGTAGGAAAGTAGTTTTCCATGACAGGTGTTGTAGGTCTGCTGTTGCTGCTGGTTCAAAGGGTGATAGTGTCAACTTTTCTAGCACAAAGTTTAAATCCCAAGCTGGTAATGGTGGTTTCCTTGGAGGTTTTACATTCTTGATTCCTCTGAGGAACTGCCTGAGCAAAGGGTGCGAAAAACAGGTGGATCAAAGCTGTATTCTGCTGAAATAGCTGATGCATGTATCTTGATGGAGGAGTAGGACAGGCCTGAATGAAGAAGTTCGGCCAGATACTCCAGAATGTTAGGCATATCTATGTTTGACACATCTTTTCCTCTTTCAGTACTCCAAATGACAAACCTTTTCCATTTTCCAGCATAGTTCCTTCTTGTTGAAGGTCTGCGTGCTTCAAGAATAATGTCTTTAACTCTTTGGGAAAGTTCTGGATTAGCTGCTGCTATGTGATGTTCCATGCAGTCAGTTGCAACGTTTTAGGTTTGGATGTATGATGCGTAGTTGTTCTGAGTTAACATCAAAGGCATCAGGGGTATTGGCCACATATTGTTCCGAGACATGCTCCTCAGTAGTGGGTACCAGTGTTGTCTTGGCCAGTTTGGAGCTATCAGGATTATCCTTGGACGTTCTTCCTTGATTTTTATTAGTACCTTGTGTATCAAAGGAAGAGGTGGGAATGCATATGCTGTTAGGCTTTTCCAGTTGAAGGAGAGCGAATCCACTTTCCATGCTAGTGGGTGGAATGTCCTTGTGCAGAATTTTTTGAGCTGGTGATTGAGAGGTGATGCGAATAAGTCTATCTGTGGCATTCCCCATTTCTTTGAGATGGTCTTGAAGATGTCCGGGTGCAGCTTCTATTCGTGGGCATCCAAAGTGGTTCTGCTTAATATGTCTGCTAGAGTATTGTCTTTCCCCGGTACAAATATTGCCTGTAACTGGATGTTGTAGCTGAGTGCCAGGGTCCACAGCTCCAAGGTCATTCTGCATAGGGGGTATGAATGAGTGCCTCCCTGTTTGTTGATGTACCACATGACTGTGGTGTTGTCTGTCCTTATCATCAACTGGCCCTCTTTGAGAAATGGTTTGAACTTTTGGATTGCCAGTTTTACTGCCAGCATTTCTTTTAGGTTGATGTGCAGGTGAAGTTGATCCTGTGTCCACAATCCTTGCACGCATTTGTCCAGCATGTGGGCCCCCATCCTAGGTCTGAAGCGTCTGTTGTGATGGTCTGGCTTGCTTGACATCTGCGAAAGGGTAGGCCTGGGTTTGACTGGCATGCCTGAGCCCACCATAAGAACTCCTGTTTTAAGCATGGAATTAGTGGGATTTCTGTTTCTAGACTGTGTCTGTGTTGGGACCATAAATTCTTTAGGTACCACTGTAGTTTTCTCATATGTAGTCTGGCAAATGGAGCCAAGAGTATGCATGATGCCATGAAGCCCAAGGCCTGCAGTACTTTTCTTGCTGTTAACTTGTTCAGTTTTGTTAGTGCCAAGAAGTAAAGAGGAAGTTCTTTTTGTTTTTCTGTAGTCAGGAATGCCATTTGTTTTACTGTGTCCAATTCAGCCCAAGAATGTCCTTGTTTGGGATGGTATCAGCCTTGACTTTTGTAAATTGACTGTGTATCCCAGTGCTTGTAGCAAGTAAATGACCCTTTGTAAATCTGTTGTCAGCTTGCTTTTGTTGTCCCCTTGTAGCAGGCAGTCGTCCAGGTATGGGTAAATTTGAATTCCCTGTAGTCTGCAATGGGCGATTACTGATGCCAGGCATTTTGTGAATACTCTGGGCAGTAGATAAGCCAAAGGGCAATGCTGAGAATTGATAGTGCTCTGATCCTGCAAGAAATCTGAGGTATCTTCTGCAGATTGGTCGAATGGGGACGTGCAGGTATGCCTCCTTGAGATCTAGAGTTACCAGCCAAGACTCCTTGCCCAGCATGGGAAGAAGTTGCTGTAGGGTCAGCATTTTGAATTTTGGGACAATGATGTATGTATTTAAGGTGGACAGGTCGAGAATTGGTCTCCAACTTTTTTCCTTTCTTGGAACTAGGAATAGTCTGGAATAGAACCCCTTTCCTTGCTCTGTTGTTGGCACTCTTTCCACAGCTCTCATGTTTGCTAACTCCATTATCTGGCGTAGAGCCTCTGTTTTTTGATTTGGAGGTAGATTTGGCATTCCTCTTTTGACTGGTAAAGTGTGGAAGTGAAACCAGTAACCTTGATCTATGGTTTGTAAAATCCACTTGTCTTTTGTTATGTAGTGCCTCTGTTGTTACCTTGCCACTGTCGTCCTCTGTAGGCATCTCCTCTGGATTGGTTTCTGCCTCTGGAACGTCTATTCCTGCCCCTTTGAAATTTTGTGGAGTCAGGAAAGGACCATTTTTTGGCAGGCCAGTTCCTGCTAAACCTTGGGGGTTGAACCTGCAAGAAATCTTTAACAGTTTGAACAGATTTTGCCTTTTCTTCCATTTTCTTCATAACCTGCTGGGCAGGTGTACCAAACAAACTTGTCTTGTCCATAGGAGCA
Source organism: Protopterus annectens (assembly GCF_019279795.1). Classification (NCBI taxonomy): domain Eukaryota; kingdom Metazoa; phylum Chordata; order Ceratodontiformes; family Protopteridae; genus Protopterus; species Protopterus annectens. The sequence goes on along the minus strand of NC_056728.1, from coordinate 1,664,084,016 downwards.
TCTAGCAACTTAGCTTTAACATGATCCGGTAAAGCTTGTTCCTTTAGCCATGCATGCCTTCTTATCACTGTGCCTGTCATGGCTGATCTAAATGAAGCCTCCAGTGCATCATAGCCACATTTTAAGGAATGGTCGCTAACCTGTTGTATGTTATTTACCATCTCTAATACATATTTCTTATCAAGAGATTCATCAGTGGTTAGTTTTTTAGTTAACTGATCAAGCATAAACTCTTGGTATTGTAACGTGAAACTGACAGTTTAAAGCTCTAGCTGAGAGAGTAGCTGAAGTGTAGACCTTTTTACCCCATCTGTCCAATGACCTTGCTTCCCTTTCAGAAGGAATAGGGTTTTAGCTATGGTCGGCTACTGCCTTGGGACCCTGGGATATAGTTTCTGGGTCTGCAAGTGGGGCCTTGTAAAGGTGGTGATGAGTATCTGGCACCCTGTAAAATCTGTCTGGTTTGGCAGGGGCTGGGGGTAAAGAATCTGGAGCGGAGCAAACATCATTGAAAGCATCATCCACCACAGAGAGAACAGGAGGTATAGCTAAGGGCCTGTGCTGTGGGAGGTGCAGAAAGGTCCTAAGTCTTTTCCTGGAGTCTGAAAAATCCTGTTGCTGCCATTGGAACTGTTCTCGCATGGCATGCAAGGTTTCCCCAAAGGAGAATTCTTCTGGTGGGGAAGCAGCTGGAATGGACTCTTCAGCATCAGAATCTTCAAAATTGGAGAAGGGAGCCTCTGGCTGGTCAGTTATGTCTGATTCATCAGCAGAATCATCAGAAGACACTGGCTCAGGGGGCTGTGCCCTAGGTCTCTTCTCTGGGGGCTGAGAGGCCCTGTCTGGGTGAGATTGAGATCCTCTAATTAAAGAAATTAAATCTTCTGCCAAAGTAAGCATTTGAGAACTAGAAGAGGGCCTGGATGTGGGGGGTTTAACAGGCACTGTTTTAGTAGTCTTGGCTGCTTTAGCCCTGGCGAAGGCCTTAATGGACATGGCTGCTGGAGGCCTAGCAGCACCACGTGCTGGGGTAGAGACATCCAAGGGGATGGTGTCTGATAAGTTAACCACCGTAGTGGGTAAAATTTCTGAGGTCGAGTCAAGAGTTGTAGCAGGGGCCTCAGTTGTAGGAGTAGGTTCAGCCGTACTTTGATCAGTTTTCTCGGTTTCGGCCGAAACTGAGACACTCGCGGTTTGCTTAACCATGGTTTCGGCCGAAACCGCGGACCGCGAGTGTCGGTCTTTATCTTTGCGTTTTTTGGTAGATTGGGTAGTCGGAGGATCCGACGGCATAATGTACGCAAAATCAGAACCGAAAAACTGTTCTGCAAACTCCGACCGACGCCTAAGCGTTCGTCGGTTGAAAGAAGCACAGGCCGAACAGGCTGCTACGTCGTGGGCTGGGCCTAAACAAGGCAGACAGTAAGAGTGGAAATCTTTATGAGGTATTTGTTTCCCACAGGTTAAACAATTGTTAACTTTTTCTGACATCGGCTGAGGCAAGAAAGAGTCCCCAACGGGGTACTTAGCTTTAGAAGTCTTCGAAGTAGTATTCGGTAGAAGTAATCTCTGGATCCGACCGACCGGCACTTGCGAACAGCTTCTGCTTCGGGCGCCACGCGGCAAGAAAGACTGGGGAAAATGGCGTCGGCTGATGCTTTTATACCCGAAGGCCAACAGAGATGACGTCGGGTGGAGTGCGACATCAGCCGAAGCCGGACCCGGACTTTGGAATCCGGCCGACTGAAGGGCTGCCTGACGACAGGACAACCCAGTTGTTATGACTGCAGATGCATCCATGAAGGACATCCTCCTGGATCGTTTGTCCATTAAAATGTGGTAGTACGCATCCTTGAGGTCTATGGAGCACATCCAATCGTTCTCCCTCAAAAGGGGGAGAATAGATTGAAGAGTGACCATTCGGAATTTTTCCTTGGTTACTGACAGGTTCAAGCGGGAAAGGTCTAGGATCGGTCTCAAGTCCCCTGTCTTTTTTGGCACCAAAAAGAACCTGGAGTAGAACCCTAATCCGAGCTGGTCTTGGGGGACGGGCTGGATGGCTCTTTTTCTTAGCAGCTGCTGAATTTCTGCAGCTGCGGCCTCCCTCTGATCGGGTGGTACATCGGGGAGGTTCTTGGATTTGGGGACATGGAGTAATGGTATTTTGTACCCTCTGGATATAATGCGAAGCACCCAGCGGTCTGTCGTGATGGACTCCCATGCTGCTAGGTGTTTCGAGAAGTGCCCCCCCGACTGCCTCCAGAGTGGAGCAGCCAGGCAACCCCTCAGGGCTGCTGCGCGGGCTGCTCAGAGAAAGGTTCTCTGGACCCAAAGTTTCTCGGAGTCCCTCTGCCCCTGGGGCGGCGTCCTCCCTGTCCACCTCTGCCACGGTAGGACTGGTTGTCCGGAGCGAGTTGGGAATGTTGTGATTTTCGGAACCACATCTTCTTCTGACCCTTTTGGTTCCTCGAAAAGGACCGCTGGGGAGCAGAGAAGCGGACTCAGATGGCAGACAACGTCTTCCCGTCCTTCTCGCTCTGGACAAGTGTCTCGCGAACTGTTTTGCCAAACAGGGCAGAACCATCGAAAGGGGCTTTCGCGAAGGACGCTTTAAAGGGCTCCGCAAAATCGCAATGACGGAGCCAGGCCTGACGTTTCATGACTAGGCCTGCTCTGCTAGCCCTAGCGGCTCCCTCTGTGGCGTGGGACAATAGCCGCATAGAGGTGTTTGAAATTGATCTCAGAGTGGCCATTCGGGTGGAGTACAACTGTTTGTCATCCTCCGACATGGACTCAGGGGGGGATGCAGCGTATTCTTTGATAAGATCCCGCTGCATCCTGATGACATGTGCCATATAGTTCAGAGACCTTACTGAGAAGGTCGCTGAACTAAAAACTCGCTTCCCTAAGCGGTCCATCAAACGAGACTCTTTGCTCGGTGGATGGACTGAGGGGCCCTCCTGAGTCAATTCCCTCTTCGTGGCTGCCGCCTTCAACATGGCATCTACGGGGGGACCCTTACTCCAATGTGATCGGTCTGAGGGGGGGCTAAGAATTCTATCTGGGCATTTCGGTATTGGCTCCACGGTGTCCGGATCCTTCCACGCCCTGGTGGTAATGAGGTCCACCAGGGGGTCGGCCGGAGGGGACACCCAAGAGGTAGACGGGCCTGCCTCGAATGCCTCCAGAAACACAGACTCATCAGAGGAAGACTTGGGGGCAGACCACCCACCTCTGATCCTCAGCATCTCCATGATGTCTCCAAAGGAGACATCCTCAGGGGGCGATCTTGGGGAGCCTTCCCCTTCCTCCAAGTCCGTGTCCTCGGTTAAGGACTCAGGGGAGTCCACGTGCCTCCTTTTGCACTTATGCTTGCGGGGAACTTCCTCGGGGGGCTGTCCGAGGAGGCCTTGCCAGCAACATCTTGTTCCAATGGAACCATCTGTGACATCGAAGCAGGTTGTCCCTTTGGCCGGGTGATGGAAGCCTGGCCCAGCAGAGTGGGAGTGCAGGGAGGAGCCGATGCAAGGACCAGGGGTCCGGATGCTCTCAACAGAGCCCTCTCCACAACATCGAAGGCCGAGGGAGAGCCACTCTCTAATGGATCCGAAAGTCGGCTCCCACTCGGATCCAATGAAGGGATCTGAGCCGGCGCCGAGACCGTTGGATCTGAGGGACCAGTGGGCTCCGACCTGGACAGAGCCGAAGGCACACTGAATCCCCCGGATCCGAAGCTCGGACCACGGCTCCGAGAGGTCGGATCCGACAGGTTCGAGGGCAGGGTCGGGTCCGAAGTACCTAGTACTGTCGGCGCCGACCCAGCCAAGGCTCCAATGCTGCTCAGCTCCGAACCCGGATAACGGGTCGGAGAAGGAGCAATAGGATGGAAAAAGGGTGTCAAGCTCCCCCCCCCGGAGGGGGGGGGGAGGCAAGAGCACTCCCACCTGCAGCTGGGCCTGGATGAATCTTCGCGTCATTCGGTCCAAGTCTGCATCGAATATACTAAAAGTAGATCTCGAAGAGGCCACTGAGGCAGGCCTGGAATGCCGCCTCGATGACCTCGACGGAGATCGGGTCTCCTCCTCCTCGGGCCCCGGGGAGAAACAAGGGGATCGGAGCCGAGGAGGAGGAGACCTAGAAGCAGTGGAGGGAGAAGCCCACTTAGCTGCCGGGGCCAAAACGGAGGTCTCGGCCCGCCGCTTGTGGTGCTTCTCCCTCCATTTCTCCCTCCTGGCCTCCCTGGCCTTCCTGTCCTCTGACACTTTAGCAGGAGTTTGAGTCCCATACAGAGGCAGGGGGGGCAGGAGTGGCAGCAACCACAGGCTGTGGTGGAGCCACGGGAGCAGCAGAGGTAGCAGAGGCCGAAGCTGAGTCCGGGGGTAAAAGTCCCACAAGGACCAGCTTCGACCTCCGCTCTTTCAGTGCCCTGGGGTTGAACGCTGCACAGATGGTACAGCCTGAGGTAAGGTGTTCAACCCCAAGGAACCGAACGCACCGAGTGTGGCCATCAGCCGGGGAGAGTTTATGGCTACACTCGGTACATTTGGAAAATATGGCTTTTGGGGCCTCAGCCATTTTTTAAAGAAAAAAACAACTACACACACACACACAGGCCCCAAAAAGAAACACAACACACACGCACACACTAATGACCAGCGAAGGGAGGGGGAACTAATTAAAGAAAAAAATAATAAGGGAACCTAACACTTGCACACTTTTTCTTATTTAATTTAACTAAAAAAAGAAAAATTTTGACAGGAAAAGTACAGATAAATGCAGTAAAATTCCACTTAGCTGACGAGCTCAAGGGGATCCAGCCATCCACAAGCGCAGCAAACTAGATCTGAGGTCATGGAGGGTTAGCAGGGGATTATGGGTGAAGGGAGGAGCTAGAAGCTCGGATCCATTAGCTTGAAACAAGTTGCCGGCTCGGATCCGATATCGGATCCAAGACCCACAGGTTGCTGACAAATGAACTTCCTACTTCAGATTCGATGTTATGGGTTTTGGATGATCTGGTCTCAATGTTATGAAATTAGATGTTATGGGTTTTCAATGTTTTGAAGGAGACCCATATATATATATATATATATATATATATATATATATATATATATATATATATACTTCAAAACATCTAAAAGTCATAACATCGAATCTCAAAATATTGAAAACTACAAAGCAACTATAAACAACATCCCACACACTGTTTACTGCATTTCTGCAGGGGGGACAAGCCTCCCTGCGCCCCCCCACACCCCCCCCCCGTAAATTAAATTTACCAACTCTGAGATCATACTACAGTGGGGTTAGGAAATTAACTTTTTCCCCCACTGTAGTGCAATCTTGGAGTTGGTATTTTTAATTTACAGGGGGTGTGGGGGGTGCAGGCAGAAACATAGTAAACAGTGTGTGGGATGTTATTTAATGTTGCTTTGTAGTTTCAATGTTATGACTTTTAGATGTTCTGAAGTTTAGATGCTATGGTCCTGATGTTTTGAGTTTAGATGTTATGATAGGTAACCATATATATATATATATATATATATATATATATATATATATATATATATATATATATACACACACACGGGTTCAATTTATAACATCGAAATACTGAAATGTCGAATTTCAGTATCTCGAAGCTATAAAGTCGAATATTACAAATAGCGAACGTTCATAATCGCGAATTTCATATATCTCAAATATATGTCGAATTCGCAGTTATGAAGTTGTGCTACGTAATGTCCGGGTTTGTGTTTTGTTGGTGCGCGGTGCTGTGTGTGGATGTAGGTGTTATGTCAGGTAAGTGAGTGTTTTGTAAGGGTTTTGAGTGGGAGTTAGAGTGTGTGTGAGGGATTGGAGAATGTGCGTGTGTGAGTGGGCTTTTGTGTTGTGTTTGTGCGATCTCAGAGTTAGTATATAAGTAGGGGGGTGCAGGGGGGCTTGCCCCCCTGTTTATGTGTGTGTGAGTTGTGTATGTGTGTTGTTTTTTTGTTTATGTTGTGATGTGGGTGTTGTGTTGTATGTTTAGTGTAGTGTGTGTGGTGTTTTCGGTTATGTGGTTTCGCGGTTTTTGTTTGTCTGTGTTTTGTGGATTCGGTTTTATAGTCTCGAGATACTGAAATCTGATATTTCAGCATTTCGAGGTTATAAAGTGAATCTATCTATATATATATATATATATATATATATATATATATATATATATATACTTTTTCATCCATTTCCTTTCTTTTTTTCTTTTGTACTTATCTCTTTATATTTCCTTTTTCTGTCTTTTACCCTTTTACCAATAGATTTGTTTTCCTTTACTACCTCCCAATTTATGTCTTCATCACTTTTTTCAGAACCCTCTATGTCTTCTCTTATTTTTTCTCATCTGATTTTTCTTCTATTTCTGCTACTTCTAAAATTTATTCTTTGTTCATTTTCTTCTTTCTTTTTACTTACTCTTTTTTTTATTTTTGCAATCCACCCATAAATGCTCAAATTTTGTTACATTTATAACATTTCAATTCACAGTTTCTGCATCATGTCCCGTTTCCCCCACAAATTATATAGTTGTGTAAGATCTTACTGTAACAGTAAATATCTTTCTCTTCACTGTTGCAGTATTCATTACAATAGTGATCCCCTGCCAAGGGCGGCCATCCATCCAAACAGTATACCAAAGCCTTTAGGTTGCTTTAAAGGTATGCTGTATGTCACACATATGCTTCATGCATATAGTGTAGGGTATAGGTGATGTCTGGATGTACCATCCTCAGAACTGAGAGCTACAGTAGGAACACTACTCCAAGGAGTAAAGAGGTAAGAACAGAAAAGGGCCGGGGATGAAGAAGGAAAGCTCTTACCATGAAAGGAATAACAAAAGGAAATGGCTTTAGAAACCCAGGAAGAAACAGTTTGCTTGGACACAGCTAATCCTAAGGACCTAGGATGAAAGGAGACAAACAGCTGATCAGATTTAAGAAAAGTCTTTGTCTTATCCAAATAAAAGTAGAGTTGTCTACGCATTTCCAATTTGTGCAGCACCTTCTCATTGGCAGATTGTGGAAAGGGGAAAAAAGTAGGTAAATGAATAGACTGATTAAGAGATGACTCATTTACCACCTTGGACATAAAAAGATTAGTATGAAGGGACACCCTGTTCCTTATGGAGCACAAAAAAAGGAGGGCAAGCCATAATGGCTTGAAGCTTAGACACCAGTCTCGCAGAAATAAGAGCTAACAAAATTACAGTCTTCCAAGAACAATGGTGTACAGAAAATATTGTTAGGGAGTGGGATAAAATTAAGGAGGGGTTTAAAAAGAGGGGGGAAATAAAATAAAGGGAGCTATAGTTAAGAAGTTACAAAAATTATTTAGCGGTACTGACAAACAGGGGGAATCTCACAGAAGAAGAGGAGGATCAGCTGTGAATGCTAAGCAGAAAATAAGGGATTACCTTGATAATATGCACAAGTTTAGAAAGACTGCTGTTAAGCAACTATTTTTTGATAATAACACTAGAGTACAAAAACTTTTAGCACAACTCAGGTAACAGAAAGTAGAAAAGGCTGTCGCCAAACTTAGGGAACATATACAAAAGAAAGTAACAAGAGATCCTGTAGAGGTATTAAAAATAATTCAGAAATTCTATGAAAGTCTGTATAAAGCATAGGAATATGGAAATCAAGAAAATATAGAAATGGAAATGTCTATGGAAGAATTAAATATGCCAAGGTTAGAGGTAGATGAGGCTACTAATGGTTAGGATAGGAGGAGATGAGATAAAAATTGTGATGTATAACCAATCTACAGGAAAGTTCCCAGGAATAGATAGCATTCATGTGGAAGTTTGGAAGCTAGGAGGGATAAAAAACTAATAAAGATCTGGAAGATTTTAACAGTATTTTAAGAGGAGGAGAAATACCAACATCTTGGAAGAAAGCAGTGCTAGCTGTAATATCTAAAGAGGGTACAGATCCATCGGACCCGGCTTCATATAGGCCCATTTCAATACTAAACCATAATCATAAAGTATTCATGTCTATAATGGCTAAAAGAATGATTAAAGTAATGCCAACATTGATACATATGGATCAGTGTGGTTTTGTGGAGGGGAGGCAAACATTTGACAACATTAACTTAACACTGATGACCCAGAGGAAAGCAGAATGTAAGAAAATACCATTGTTGTTGGTGGGGCTTGATGCAGATAAAGCATTTGACAGAGTAAGCTGGGACTTTATGAGCAGGGCAATGGAAGCATTTGCATTTCCTGAAAAAATATAAGGTTGATTAGGAGGATATATGAGGTATCGGAGGCAAAAATTCAAGTGGGTGGGGTCCTTTCTGATAATTTCTACTTGAGCAGAGGAACCAGGCAGGGGTATCCTCTTTTCCCTTTATCAGCATTATATTTGGAACCACTGGCAAAGAAAATAATGGATTCAGAAATACAAGGATATAATCGGTATGGTAGTCAAGAAAAGCTGGCTCCATTTGCAGATATTATTTTATATCTGACAAAACCAGAGGGACATTACAGTGTTGTGGAACATTTTGAGACAGTTTTAGATCTTTTCAGCATACAAAATTAATGAAGCTAAAACAAAGGCGGTAGCAGTAAATTATGTACCCATACATTAGTTAGTCCAATAATATCCATATATGAGGACATGATAAAATTACGTATTTAGGAGGATGGATTAGAAATGACTCTGTTGTAGCAGCTATGGATATGTGGGAAGAGACTAAACAGAAGACAATACAAAAATTGAGAAACTGGAGGCTTTGTTATATGGATATGGATAGTAAAATACAAACAATTAAAATGTTTTTAGTCCCTTTAGTCTTATACCCAGGTCAGGCATATTTTTATCAACCAGAGGAGAAGTTGTGGCTAACAATTAATAAAGAGCTGAAGGACTTAATTTGGGAGGGAAAGATGGCAAGAGTCAAGTGGAATAAGAGGACTCTTCCAGTAGAACAGGGCAGACTGGGATTACCCAATTTGAAGGAGTACTTTAGAGCTACACAGTAGAAAACTATAATTCAAATTGGAAAGGGATGATGCTGAAACAGGGGAAAGCTCAAGAAACAAAGAAAGACTATGATTTTGGATGCAGGCCTTTAAGGAGAATAATAATCATACAGAATATTATATCCAAAAAGTAGGATAAAGTACTCTAGGAACTAAGCCAACAAGGAAATGGAGAAAGGAGATTTTGCTGATAGGGATGACTGTAATTTGGGATATAGACAATAGACAAGAGGGGGCTGGAATTTATCAGAGAAAACTGGCAAAGGAACCAAGGTACCGGGAGAAAATACCTAAGGGGGAAAGATGACAGAATGGGAAGGTGCCAAGAATTTTTGGACTGCAGGATAGAGACTGCCTTCCCAATCAAAGACTGATATCAGAGTATAGGCAGAGAGAAAAATAGGAGAATCCTAAAAGAAGGACCAGCACTGGTATAGTTTTTAATAGAATCTAGAACAGAAGGTGCCTTTAAAAAAAGGAATAATTTGTAGAGCATATAAAATATTGCATGATAACTATAAGAATCAGCCAAAGGAGGTTCAAAAGGATTGGGAAGAGAGAATGGATAAGCAATTCACAAAGAAACAATGGGAGGAAATACGTATATCTCTGAAATATGCAACAAAATCTAGAAGATTTAAAATTTTTGCTTGGAAATGTTTACATAGATATTTTTACACCCCAAGTAGACTCCAGAACATTTCTCCTCGGGTAGATTGCAAATATTGGAGGTGTAACAGGGAAGGAAGAGGTAACTGTGAACATATTTTCTGGGAGTGCAGCAAGTTGGCAGACTTTAAGGATTCCCTGCGGGATGCACTGTTGAAGATGCTGGATGGCCAGATTGGTGTGACAAGGGGCATGATTTTTCTAAGCTATGATACGGAATCGGAATAGCCTAGACATGGTAAGGCCTTACTGTCTCTCATTATGATGGCTGCCAAAAAGCATTTACTAGAAAATGGAAATCAAAATCTAAATGAACTATATTAGAAGTAGTGAATATAGTAACAGAGATAAAACAACTGGAACTGAGATTTTTAGAAAAAAGTAGGAACAAACTACATAGGAAAAATGGGAATTATGGGAACAATACATACAGAGGATGAATGAGTTTTAAAAGAAGACAGGACTTAAAATAATGTTTGACTGAAAATGATTGGGTAAATTATAAGTGATGTATAATGTTTGCAACTGGGAGTGTGTCACTGTGCTTTGTGATGTAAAATGCTTGCAACTAGAATTGTATCAGTGTGGTTTGTTTTCATTTATATAAATGTGTGATTGCCTGTGTCATAAGTGATGGTTTAAAAAGATGTTTCTTGTTTAAGAAAAGGGGCAGGAATTGAATAATTTATGTAATTTTGCTTAGGTTATATGATATATAGCAATATATGTGAAGCATAATGTTTGTTAATTTTAACTTAATACAGTTTGATTACTTTTATATAAATGTAAATGTGCCTATGTCACAAGTGATAATTCAATAAAGGTGATAAAAAATGCTGTAGGGCAGATGAATTCAAGGAAGCCTTGGTCAATTTTCTTAAAAAAAAAAAAAAAAAATTCCCAGGGAGGAGGAACAGGCTTCCTGGGAGGCCAAATATGAAGGACGCCTTTAAAGAATTGTTTAACTTCAAATCTAGAAGCTAAGGAGGTGATAAAGGCAGACAAGCAGAGACAGCTAATAAGTGGGCCTTAAGAGAAGGATAAGCCAACCCAGCACTGAGCAGGTAGAGAGAACCAAAGAAACAGACACAGAAAGTAGATCAAGGTTACCAGAAAGACACTAAACAGAAAACCTCTTCCAGGACATATAACATTTTCTTTTGTCAGAGTTACTTAGCAGGATTTCCTAGCAGTGGGTTTCCTGGCCTCCTGCAGGACTCTTAGCAAGTCTTCAAAAAAAAAAAAAAAAAAAAGGTGTCTGTGGAATCAAAACCCTATCACCTATAATATCAGATAAAGAGTGGACAGGTGGGGATGGATGAGAGATCCTCTGTCTTGTGTGAGTAGGTCCACTATGTGAGGTAACTTGTGAGGATTGCCTTTGGCTAAATGCAGAAGAAGAGGGAGCCAATGCTGTCTTGACCAAAAGGGAGTCACCAACATGTTGGGAGCATACTGTTGTATTTTGAATTGGACTTTTGGAATGAGGGGAAGAGGAAGAAAGACATAAAGAAACATCCTCTTCCAAGTAAAAGAGATGGAGTCCACCTTCCGAACCAGAGGACCTGGGACTCTGGCACAAAACAGAGAAAGAGGTCTGTTCAGAGGGGAGGCAAAAGGATCCATCTGTGGAGTATCCCACTGGTATACAATGTCCAGAAACACATCCCTGTGAAACACCAGTTTTTGTGGGATTGAGTTATAGACCTGCTCAGAGAGTCTGCCAGTGTTCTGACCTGAGGGAATGTTAACTGCCTGAAGTGTCACTTGATACTGGATAGCTAGTTCCCACACTAGAAGTGCCAACCAGCAAAGAAGAGAAGACCTTGTCCCCCTCCCGTTTCCTGGCATACCACATCACTGTGGTACTGTCTGTAAACACTTTGAGAGTTCCTGGGGAGGAGAGAGGATGAAAGACCTAAAGATCATGCAGAAGAGCACTCATCTCTTTGATGTTGATGTGATCTTTCTGTTGATAAGGCGACCAGACTCCCTGCATCTTTAGGGAGCCCATGGTTGTTCACCATCCCACATCTGAAGCATCTGTGAACAAAATAAACACTGCTCATGACAGTCTTTATGGGAATCTGTCTCATGCACTGGCATTTACCTTTTCTGGATGACATGAACCCCACAAGCATCAACACAAAAAGATAAGAGCAAAATAAAACAATGGGGAACTTACATGAAATGGCTTGGTGAGCCAGCAAACAAAGCTGGCATTCAGTCAGTCAAGAGATGAGTTCAGACTAGCGGCAAAGTTCTGAGGATGGTATGTCCGGACGTCATGTTATGCCCTACGCTATACGCTAGGAGCATATGTGTGATATGGCATACCTTAAAGCAACCTAAAGGCTTTGCTATACTTGCCAGACATTGGGCCGCCCTTGGCAAGGGATTCCTATTGTAATGAGTAGTGCAACAGTGAAAAGGAAGGGCATATAACATTTTCTTTCGTCAGAGTTACTTATCAAATATCCTTATTTTCCACAAAAAAAACAAAAAAACAAAACATATTTTGGGTTGTCCCCAGTAGTTTACAACACCCCTGTTCTCCTCTACATTCATCATGCTTGGTACATGCATATTTTTTCTCTAGTTTTAACGCAGTATTACAAACCCCAGCCAATATTCCATATACCCCTTTTGTCATAAGCTTTTGCAATGTCCAGTACTTCTTCCATAAAGTTTTTAAATGTCCTTTTAATTCTGTTCAAAACTTTGTATGAATTTTCTTTTTTGTTTCCCTGTTAAATGCTTTTATCACAAAGATTTCATGGATTACAGTCTTTCTTTTTTTTCATATTCTCCAAGAAAATTTTCCCCTGAAAAATCAGTCCCAAATATAATGTCACCAAATGAGTCTTTGTTAATAAGAATAAATGCTCTTACCTCATTGTCCTTCTACACCCAAATGAGCTATTAAACTGTCCCGCAATTCATACCTTTCCATTTCTTTGTCTTCTTTACTTTGAATCCTTACCATGTATTTCCATTTTTTATTTTCTTCTGTCTTCTTTTCTGGTACTCTACTTTTGTCTTCTGTTACTTTCTTCACTACCACCATTTCTTTAAGTATATCATCCTATAACTCTCCTGATTAGAGGGCTGTAATTATGCATCCACCATTTGCTGACTCATCTCCATCAGATTTCTTTGAAACAATTCCTCAGAATCCTGCACACATTCCCCAGTCTTGATATGTGCTTTCTCCTGCATTTTATTCACCACTCCCTCGTCGTCTCCTCTTTCCATCTGCTTCCCTTTTTTCGGGGCCACCTATGCACCTGGAATAGAAACAGGAAGTGCTCCTCCAAAATGGGTCCCACTCGCAATAATGAAAAGTAGGGGAAGATCCCTGATGCCCTGGCCAAATTTCCCCTAACAGTATAAATACCACTTTAGGTCTTCCCTGAAAAGTGCTACTAGCCTACTGGTACTAACCCTGTGAATGAATACATGAAAGAATGAATGAATAAATTAAATGCCTGCAGATTATGAAGCAATACAGTACCACATGGCTGAGGCAGTGGTACAGGTTCAGAGTTAATTTGGTTTTAGTGCATAGCTTTTTCTTAAAAAAAAAAAAAAAAAAAAAAAAAAAAAATCACCATAAAATTGATTTTCAAATAAGAAAAAAAAAAGCTTCTCCCTCTTTTGTAGTACATTTACAAGGTAATTTGGCTACTTCCCATTAAAATTAATGTGGACAATAACCTGAAAGTGAGAAGTCATGCTGTTTATTAGCATGACTTCTCACCATTTTCCCAAGAATATAACAAGATGGGTAGCCAATCCATATCCTGTTATTGTGCAGTCTAAGCACTTGTAATTTAGTTCCCTTAGCAAACCAGCACAGGAGAAGTTGAATCTTTTTTTTTTCTTTTTTCTTTTTGCCTAGACACTTGGGGCAAAAAGACCTAGTACTGCCAACAACAACTTCCCCAGGGATGGACACCACATTCTGGCTAAGCAGGGATACATCCCTTGCTCCTTCCCCCATGACTGATAAGAGCGGCTTCTCCCATGCACACTGAGGGGACGCCTACAGCTGCAGAGGATGTGGTAACCCCCCAGTCGGCACTGGCTGTATGGACAACACTAGAGGTACCAGGGGAAAAAGATGAGTGGTCTGAGGAACCAACTTTGGCCACAACAAAGTCACCCACCTGTGGCTAGTGGAAATTATTAGCCTGTTGTTGCACAGGCTGCTTAGTTAACATTTTCTTTTTGTGGCTGGAAGAAGGTCAAACAAAGGGACTGAAAATATGTTTCATAATAGAGATAAAAATGGTGGTATATCCCAGGGAAGCTTAGCAACAATAGTCTGTAAAACAGGAAAATTGCAAAAATGTCACTTTTCCCCACAAAAAAACACCCCAGCGCGAAAAAAGTAAAATAAACATTTTTCCCACACCAAAAAATAATTTTCAGCAGCTAGATTAAATTAAGCAATAGGGTAATGTAAATGTTTCATTCATGTGTGTTCCAAAGTGTACTCCCATTTAAAAGTACACAAAAGTAGCATGACAGCCAATAATAAGAAGTTATGTACTCACCATAATGTTCCATCTGAGTAGGTAGCTTCATTTGTCTGCAACCTGTGGGTCTTGGATCCGATATTGGATCCGAGCCGGCAACTTGTTTCAAGCTAATGGATCCGAGCTCCTAGCTCCTCCCCTCACCCATAATCCCCTGCTAACCCTCCATGACCTCAGATCGAGTATGCCCCTCAATATATATATACCCAAAAAATGGGTATCCAACTAAAAATAGATCCGAAGAAGGCCAGGAGGAAGGAGGGGGGGATGGTTGCAGACAAATGAAGCTACCTACTCAAATGGAACGTTATGGTGAGTACATAACTTCTTAATCTGAAGTAGGGAATTCATTTGTCAGCAACCTGTGGGACAGAGTCCCCAGCTACCTGCACCTTGGGTGGCCATCATGGAAGGATATTGCGAAGCACCGCAGAGCCAAAGGATGCTCTCCCTCTAGAAATCACGTCCAGTTTGTAGTGGTTAATAAAGGTATGAGATGAGGCCCAAGTGGCTGCCGAACAAATATCATCCAATGGAACTCTAGACTTGAAGGCCGCAGAAGTAGAGATGGAACGAGTGGAATGTGCATGAACTCCTTCCAGTGCGGGTCTCCCAGAGACTTGATACGCCAATAGGATACATTGAGAAATCCAGCGTGATAAAGATACTTTTGAAATGGCTTTCCCCAAATTAAATTTGGCAAAGGAGACGAACAGCTGGTCGGATTGTCTATGACCAGCTGTTCTATGAGTATAAAAGTGAAGCTGCCTATGAACATCTAATGAGTGCAGCTTGTACTCTCCCTTATTCTGATATTTAGGGAAGAAAAACGGTAAATTTATGGATTGATTTATGTTGGTTTCCGATGCTATCTTGGGAAGAAAAGAAGGATTGATCCTGAGGTACACTCTGTCTGGGTGAAAGATCAAATAAGGAGGCTTCACAGAAAGAGCTTGAAGCTCCGAAACTCTTTTTGCTGAAGTGATGGCTACAAGGAATGCTGTTTTCCAAGACAAGAATTAGAGATCTACTGAAGCAGCGGGTTCAAAAGGTGGAGCAGTCAAGGCTTGAAGAACTAGTGAAAGATCCCATGGTGGTACGGCTTCTTTTATAGGGGGTCTAAGTAAGAAGGTGACCTTGAGAAAGGTTTTACACAACTTGGCCGACATCAAAGGCCCTGTATCATGTCCCACATGGTAATGTGATATGGCTGCCAATTGCACTTTGACAGTTGAACAACTAGCGCCTTCCTGAAAGAGTTCGGTTAGGAAGTCTAATATAATCGGAAGAGGAGCCGTAAAGGGATCTAGATCATGATGCTCCGCCCAGATAGAGAAACGTTTCCATTTACTGCTGTACACTTTCCTGGTGGAGGGCTTATGCGCTGCCACAAGGATGGCTTTGACTGGTGAAGAGATACCGGGAGTCCTAACTAGGAGTGGAACTGGAGCAACCAAGCTGTCAGTTTCAGATTGTCCAGGTTTGGGGTCGGTAAGTTCGACGGATGGGAGATGAGATCCGGACTGGGATCTAGAATCCAAGGAGGATGAACAAGGTGAGACCACAGGTAAGGGAACCAAATTTGCCGAGGCCAGAATGGGGCAATGAGGATCATCCTGCTCCCCAACCGTGAGGCTTTCTGTAAGAGTTGTAGCATCAGGGGTAGAGGAGGATAGGCATAAAGTAGACCGGGTGGCCAAGTATGCACCAGGAGTTTCCCCTGGAGGGGGGATTAGAGCGAAGAAATTGTCGCATTTGGTGTTTGATGGAGACGCAAAAAGATTGCAGCAGGGTTGCCCCCATATTGCGAATATCTGCTTCGCTACTAGTGGCTTGAGAGACCACTCGTACGGGGTAAGAAGGGTGCGACTGAGTTTGTCCGCTAGGATATTGGTCCATCCTGGAATGTGCATTGCAATCAGAAAGCGGTTGGTGGAGATCGCCCATTCCCACACTCTCATGGCTTCGCGGCATAGAGGGTAAGATCTGGTTCCCCCCTGTTTGTTGATATAACAGACAACCGACATGTTGTCCGACTGAATCGCAATCATTCCTATGGGGAGGAGATCCTGAAGTGCTTGCAACGCAAACAGCACCGCTCTCATCTCCAGAACGTTGATATGCAGGGAGGTCTCTGTGTTGTTCCACGTGCCTTGGACTGTCCTGCCTGAATAATGCCCCCCCCCACCCGAGGCGGGAGGCGTCCGTGGTCACCGTGGCGAGAGGGGGAGAGGTGCAGAAGGGACAGCCCGTATGGAGGTCCGAGGCTTGGAGCCACCATAATAGAGCCTTCCTGCAAGCCTTGCTGATAGCAATGGGGTGGTGAAGAGGAAGGGATAGAAAAGACCATTGCACTAGAAGTGTCCAATGCAGTACCTGCATGTTCAGACGGGCGCATGGAAGGAGTGTAATCGCTGCCACCATGGAGCCTAGTGCCCTCAGGACCAATTCCGCTGTTGCAGTCTCTGATTGGAGGATTGCCCGCACATGGAGTTGCAAATTCCGGATTCTCTCGGAAGTTAGAAAGGCTCGTAGCTCTCTGGTGTCTATTCTGGCTCCTATGAATTCTATGACTTGTGTTGGGGCCAGAAGGGATTTGTTGGCATTGATAGTGATGCCTAACTGTGGGGCTAGGCGGAGAAAGAAGTCTCTGGCTGAGCAAAGTAGATGCCTTGTTGGGGCGGTCAGGAGCCAGTCGTCCAGGTACGGAAAGACCTGTATTCCCTGGAGTCTCAGGTGGGCCGCAATCACTGCTAATACCTTGGTGAACACCCTGGGGGCTGTGTTGAGGCCAAAGGGATGGACCCTGAACTGGTAATGACTGGCTCCCAGCCGGAAGCGGAGGAACCTCCTGGATCGTCTGTCCATTAGAATGTGGTAGTACGCATCCTTGAGGTCTATAGAGCACATCCAATTGTTCTCCCTTAGAAGGGGGAGAATAGATTGAATAGTGACCATTCGGAATTGTTCCTTGGTTACTGACAGGTTCAAGCGGGAAAGGTCTAGGATCGGTCTCAAGTCCCCCGTCTTTTTCGGCACCAAAAAGAACCTAAAGCAGAACCCTAATCCGAGCTGGTCTTGGGGGACAGGCTGGATGGCTCTTTTTCTTAGCAGCTGCTGAATTTCTGTGGCTGCAACCTCCCTCTGATCGGGTGGTACATCGGGGAGGTTTCTGAATTTGGGGACATGGAGTAATGGTATTTTGTACCCTCTGGATATAATGCGAAGCACCCAGCGGTCTGTCGTGATGGACTCCCATGCCGCTAGGTGCTTCGAGAAGTGCCCCCCGACTGCCTCCAGAGTGGAGCAGCCAGGCAACCCTTCAGGGCTGCTGCGCGGGCCATTCAGAGAAAGGTTCTCTGGACCTAAAGTTTCTCGGAGCCCCTCTGCCCCTGGGGCGGCGTCCTCCCTGTCCTCCTCTGCCACGGAAGGACTGGTTGTCCGGAGCAGGTTGGGAATGTTGTGATTTCCGGAACCACATCTTCTTCTGACCCTTTTGGTTCTTCGAAAAGGACCACTGGGGAGCAGAGAAGCGGACTCCGATAGCAGACAACGTCTTTCCATCTTTCTCACTCTGGACAAGTGTCTCGCGAACCGTTTTGCCAAAAAGGGCAGAACCATCGAAAGGGGCGTTCGCAAAAGATGCTTTAAAAGGCTCCGCAAAGTCACAATGACGGAGCCAGGCCTGACGTCTCATGACTAGGCCTGCTCCGCTAGCCCTAGTGGCTCCCTCTGTGGCATAGGACAATAGCCGCATAGAGGTATTTGAAATTGATCTCAGAGTGGCCATTCGGGTGGAGTAGAATTGTTTGTCATCCGCCGACATGGACTCGGGAGGGGAGGCAGCATATTCTTTGATAAGATCCCGCTGCATCCTGATGACATGTGCCATATAGTTCAGAGACCTTACCGAGAAGTTCACTGAACTAAAAACTCGCTTCCCTAAGCGGTCCATCGAGAGGGACTCCTTGCTCGGTGGATGGACTGAGGGGCTCTCCTGAGCCAATTCCCTCTTCATGGCTGCCGCCGTCAACATGGCATCTACGGGGGGGGGGCCTTACTCCAGTGTGATCGGTCTGAGGGGGGGGGCTAAGTATTCTATCCGGGTGTTTTGGTATTGGCTCCACGGTGTCCAGATCCTTCCACGCAATGGTGGTAATGAGGTCCACCAAGGGGTCTGCCGGAGGGGACACCCAAGAGGTAGACGGGCCTGCTTCGAATGCCTCCAGAAACACGGACTCATCGGAGGAAGACTTGGGGGCAGACCCACCCACCTCTGATCTTCAGCATCTTCATGATGTCTCCAAAGGAGACATCCTCAGGGGGTGATCTTGGGGAGCCTTCCCCTTCCTCCAAGTCCATGTCCTCAGTTAAGGACTCAGGGGAGTCCACGTGCCTCCACTTGCACTTATGCTTGCGGGGCACTTCCTCAGGGGGGCTGTCCGAGGAGACCTTGCCAGCTACATCCTGTTCCAATGGAACCATCTGGGACATTGAAGCAGGCTGTCCCTTTGGCCGGGTGATGGAAGCCTGGCCCAGCATAGAGGGAGTGCAGGGAGGAGCCGAGACAAGGACCGGGGGTCCGGATGCTCTCAACAGAGCCCTCTCCACAACATCGAAAGCCGAGGGGGAACCACTCTCTCTTGGATCCGAAAGTAGGTTCCCACTCGGATCCGATGTAGGGATCGGAACCGGCACCGAGACCATCTGATCCGAAGGACCAGTGCGCTCCGACCTGGACGGAGCCGAAGGCACACTGAATCCCTCGGATCCGAAGCTCGGGCCACGGCTCCGAGAGGTCGGATGCGACAGGCTCGAGGGCAGGGTCGGATCCGAAGTACTGTCGGCGCCGACCCACCCCCGGCTCCAACGCTGCTCGGCTCCGAACGCTCAGAACCCGGGTCGCGGGTCGGAGAAGGAGCAATAGGATGGAAAAAAAGGTGTCTAGCTCCCCCCCGAAGAGGGGTAGGCAAGAGCACTCCCATCTGCAACTGGGCCTGGGTGAACCTTCGCATCATCCGGTCCAAGTCTGCATCGGACATACTAAAAGTCGATCTCGTGGAGGTCACTGAGGCAGGCCTGGAATGCCGCCTCGATGACCTCGATGGAGATCGGGCCTCCTCGGGTCCTGGGGAGAAACAAGGGGATCAGAGTCGAGGAGGAGGAGACCTAGAAGCAGTGGAGGGAGAAGCCCGCTTAGCTGGCGGGGCCGAAACGGAGGTCTCGGCCCGCCGCTTGTGGTGCTTCTCCCTCCGTTTCTCCCTCCTGGCCTCCCTGTCCTCCGACACTTTAGCGGGAGTTTGAGTCCCGGATGGAGGAAGGGGGGCAGGAATGGCAGCAACCACAGCCTGTGGTGGAGCCACGGGAGCAGCGGAGGCCGAGCTGAGTCCGGGGGTAAAAGTCCCGCCAGAACCAGCTTCGACCTCCGCTCTTTCAGTGCCCTGGGGTTGAACACGGCACAAATGGTACAGCCTGAGGTGAGGTGTTCAACCCCAAGGCACCGAACGCACCGAGTGTGGCCATCAGCCGGGGAGAGCTTATGGCCACACTCGGTACATTTAGAAAAAATGGCTTTTGGGGCCTCAGCCATACTTAAAGAAAAGTAATGTAACACACACACACAGGCCCCAAAACACAACACACACACACTAACGACCAGCGAAGGGAGGGAAAACTACTTAAAAGAAAATATATTACTCTAAAGGATACCTAACACTTACACACAGAAAAAGTTCTGAGAAAAAATTTAGAAAGTTGACAGAAAAATAACAACTTAACTGCCAAGACTAGATGAGCTTGCAAGAATCCAGCTATCCACAAGCACGGCAAACTAGATCTGAGGTCGTGGAGGGTTAGCAGGGGATTATGGGTGAGGGGAGGAGCTAGGAGCTCGGATCCATTAGCTTGAAACAAGTTGCCGGCTCGGATCCGATATCGGATCCAAGACCCACAGGTTGCTGACAAATGAACTCCCTACTTCAGATAATTACTTTTCTTTAGCTTTAAAAAAGTTACATTTGTCAGAAAAGTACTTAAAACAACAAAACATTAATGCAAAGCCCCGCCCAGGGTATTTATCTGCCTAGTTATGGAATAAATTCCTAGTTATGGAACAGCGGTAGCTGATCACTGATCCTCAAAAGCCATTAGAGGAGTGCTCTTTAAGGTGGCAGGAAAGCTCTAAAGGCTTGGCAGCAAAACCTTTTAGTCAGCTCAGCTCAAGCTATCTAATGGTTTAGGTGTTTGGAAGGTACCCTGAAGTTTTGGAAGCTGGCCAGCTGTTATATCCTATGCAGGATATAAATTATATAGCTTTGGCTACTGCAGCAGTAATCAATATGAAGAACATAACTTATTCTATGGCACCAGAAAAGTTCTTGAATAAAAATCTTTGCCCCACTGTTTTAGTGGAAATGGCTCTATTGCCCTCACAGAAAGCATTTGACTGATGACTGGAAGGAAACGGGGAAGTCTGCTTTGTACATTGGAGGAAATTCCCTGTAAAAGAGGTAGGCTTTCCCTCTACTACCTGTAACTCTTCTGAATCATTTTTAGAACCCATTTGTCAGGTCTGATGCCGGGGGGGGGGGGGCTATAATGGAGAAGGTGTCTCTAAGACAATTTTGCAGGAGTGGTGGGGGAGGGGATAATACTGCAATAGTCATGCTGAAGGAGTGGACTGCTCCTTTATCTGAAAAGTTCCCTCTTTTCTGTTAGACCCTTCCCGCTACTATATTGTCTAATGACTGTTGTGAAGGCTTGTTTTGTTTCTTGACAGAACCAGAGGATTTTTTGCAAATTTTGTAAGGGGGGGTGAAACAATCTTAGTGATTCCCCTGAATTAATTTCCTGCTTTCATTAAATTGTTTGAGTATATGGGTAGCAGAAGGACCAAACAGAGTCTCCTTATCCAAAGGAGCTTTCAAGATTTCAGATTTAACATTCCCAGAGAACTTGATTATGTATGCAAACAAACACACCATCATCATAGCAGTACTGCTGTCCTGGATACAAAGTCATCAAAAATATACCCACACACTAAAGAATTTAAGTTAACTGAGAAAGAGAAGCAATAACAGAATTCAGGGAGGATTTACCTTCTGTCAAATTAAGCCAAGACATACCTTAACACACCAGCCTGATAATTCAGAATTCTGAAGACTGAAATTGTAGAGGAATAAATACTCTCTTCCCAAACCTGTTAAAAGCTTTCCCATCCTTGTCTGTATGAGAAGGATAAGATTTACACAAAAGTAATGTACATGCCATAATGATAGATCCATGTGGTCTTTTTTGTCCAGTTCAACTTTTGGGTTATCAGATCCAATCTCGACTCGACACCTTTAAAAGCTGTGTATTCAGGGTTCTGACTCCTCCCCTACCCATAATCCCCACTTCCTACAAAATACCTCAGAATGAGTTTACCTACTTGTCAGTAAATGCAGTTTTTTATTATTTCATAAACAATTAGTACCTAATGAGTAATGACAAGGTTCATGATTAGGTCCATTCAAAGAGGAGAAACAGGTGAGAAATTTGGAAGGGGGAGGGAGGGAGGGAGAGATGTTGAACTGGATGAAAAGAAATTTGGAAGGAAAAGGAGGGAGGCATGTTGAAATGGATGAAAAGAAGACAACAAGGATCTATCACTATGGCGAGTACATAACTTTTATATCTGATGTTGTCTTTCTTCAGCCAATTCAACCTTTGGGACCGATTTCCTTGCTACAACAAACCCTGGGAGATATCAAGGAAGGATATTCTTTGAGAATGGTGGAGCCAAAAGACATACTGGATTCTGACTATACATCCACCTTATACTGGGAATTAAATAAGTGAACTGCGGATCAAGTTTCTGCAACACGGATTTCATCTAAAGGAGCTCTATGCATAAAAGCAGTAGAAGTAACAAACAGACTTTGTTCAGTGAACTCTTGGTTAAAGAGTGCCCCAATTTTTCATAGACAATGGTTATGCAGTCTAACAGCCACCTTGACTGTGTGACTTTAGAAACACACTGATCTACCTTGGCTCCAGAAAAAGTTATAAGCATTTGATCAGATTTCCAGAAATCTGTAGTCCTGTGCAGACAGAATCTAAGCTGTGAACATCCAATAGATGTTATTTATATTCTCGTTTGTTAGAAAATGTTGGTAAGAACACTGGTAAATTAATAGTCTGATTAATGTTCATTTTAGATGCCAATTCTGGAACGAATGTGGGATTTGTTCTCAAAGAAACCCTATCCTTATGGAAATCGGGTAAGGAGGTTTACGATAAATTGCTTGCAACTCAGAAATCCTTTTTGCGAAGTGATGCCCACCAGAAAAATAGTCTTTCAAGAAGGATACTTTAAGTCTGCTGCTTCAAAGAGAGGTTTTGATAATGCCTGAAGCATGATAGCTGTCTCATGTAGGGATAGTATCCCTTTATGGGAGGTCTCAATAAGAAACTTCCCTTCAGAAAAGCCTCTGAAACCTTTACAGAAGCTATAACCATCTGATTGTGTCCAATATGGAAATTGGAAACAGCAGCTAAGTGCACTTTGATTGTTGAAAAGATAGATACTTTTTAGAAAAAAAATCTGACATGAAGTCTGGAATGGAAGGGAGAAGAGCTGAAAAGGGATCTATTCCCTTAGAAGCTGCCCAGATAGAAAACTTCTGCAAAGATGAACTTTTCTTGTACTCAATATTTGAGAGGCTAACAAAATATGAGCCACTTGGGTGAAAAGCCTGGCATCTCTCACCATCATTAAAATTGAAAACAGAGGTAATCCAGAAGGCTCAAGTGAAGTCTGGTATCCCACCTGTGGCTCAGAAGTTGACAAGACTAACAAGAAACAGAGTACAGAGGATTAGTCCAGATAAAAGTCACTTTAGCTAGCAGATCTAGGAGACTCTCTCAGTCTCTGATACCCTCCCTGTGAGAGACATAAACAACCCTTTGTTGAAGTTTCAAGTAGTTTACTAAGTTAAGTAGGCAGATGGATGACTGTTCTTCTTCTAATGAATGGCCCTGGTACTAAAGTTGGAACAAGGCATGCACTTAGTGTTAAGATGATCTGCCCCTAGGCAATATACACAGAGTGAGGATCCTATGGCAGGATCTTATGGCTGCTGAATGTACATTTTTTGAATCCCTGAACCTTGTCTGCCATGGGAAGAGCAAGGACTCAATCATGCAGAATGGTCCTGTCAAATTTGGGAAAAATATGCATTATATATATATATATATATATATATATATATATATATATATATATATATATATATATACACACACAGACACACACACACACACATATATATATATATATATATATATATATATATATATATATATATATATATATATATATATATATACACACACACACACACACTATATATATTATATATATATATATATATATATATATATATATATATATAGATAGATAGTTTCACTTCAGAATCCTGAAATATTACAATCCTGAACTTCATAATGCAGAAGCCCAAAATCCTGAAAATTCAAAATCCTGAATCCCAAAATACTGAAAACACGTATGATACATATACTGACTACAGACAACACAAACCATATGACATTTCACCAAATATAAGCAGGGGGGCAAGCCCACCCACACCCCCTGCTACTTAAATATATCAACTCCAAGTTTGCACTTCACTACACTATCATGAGTTATGTTGTACTATAGCAAGTTAAACGGGAACATTACTAAGGTTACAACAGACAGTCATGATACGTGATGGCATGTTAGCCATTTTTTTCTGCAGAGTGCAATCTTGGCGTTAATATATTTAATTAGCAGGGGGTGTGGGGGGTTTGCCCCCCTGCCTATACTTGGTGAAAAGTGCTATCCTTTAACTTGTATGTGTTTCTGTGATTCCTTGTAATGGAATATTGTGATTCTTTGTGCCCTGTATATTTTCCGTATTTTGGGATTCAGGATTTTGGGCTTCTGGATTATGAAGTTCAGGACTGTGATATTTCAGGATTCTGAAGTGAAACCATATATACACACACACACACACCACACACACACACAGTGCATATAAAAAGTGTACACACCCCTGTTAAAATGCCAATCAATGCGGTGGTGGTACTGCGGTAGCGCTGTCGCCTCACAGTAAGACGTTGTCCTGTTCGATTCTCAGCTAGAGCGTCTTCTGTGTGGAGACATGTGTGAATGGGCGTACCTTCGTTGTGTGCGTCAGGGCCGGCAACTAGGCACGTAAAAGTCTACTGCCAATCATTAGCGGATCGGAGTTCCGCTGTGGCGACCCGTAACCAGGAAAAGCCAAAAGACACACTAACAACCCCTGTTAAAATGCCAGGTTTTTGTGATATATAAAAAATTAGACCACAATAAATCATTTCAAAAGTTTTCCCACCTTTAATCTGTGCAATTCAATTGAAAAGCAAACAAATCTGTTTGGGGTAAAAATATAAAAATAAAAGAAAACGTACAGTAAGCTGGTTGCATAAATGTGCACACCCTTAAACTAATACTTTGTTGAAGCACCTTTTGATTTAATTACAGCATTCAGTCTTCTTGGGTTGGAGTCTATCTGCATGGCACATCTTGACTTAGCAATATTTGCCCACTCTTCCTTGCAAAAGCGCTCTAAATCTGTCAGATTGTGAGGGCATCTCTTGTGCACAGCCCTCTTCAGGTCACTGCACAGCTTTTCTATTAGATTTAGGTCTGGGCTCTGGCTGGGCCATTCCAAAACTTTAATTTTGTTCTGGTGAAGCCATTCTTTTGTTGATTTGGATATATGCTTGGGGTCACTGTCGTGTTGAAAGGTGTAATTCCTCTTCATCATCAGCTTTCTTGCAGATGCCTGAAGGTTTTGGGGCAAAAGTGACTGGTATTTGGAACTGTTTATAATTCCCTCCACCTTGACTAAAGCCCCAGTTCCAACTGAAGAAAAGCAATCCCAAAGCATGATACTGCCACCACCATGCTTCACCATGAGGATGGTGTTCTTTTGGTGATGCGAAGTGTTGTTTTTGCACCAAACGTACCTTTTGGAATTGTGGCCAGAAAGTTCAACCTTGGTCTCATCAGACCATAACACATTTTCCCACATGCTTTAGGGAGACTTGACGTATTGTTTTGCAAATTTTAGGTGGGTCTGGATGTTTTTCTGTGTAAGAAAAGGCTTCTGACTTGCAACCCTACCCCATAGTCCAGACATATGGAGAATAAGGGAGATTGTTGTCACATGCAGTACACAACCAGTACTTGCCAGAAATTCCTGCAGCTCCTTCAGTGTTGCTGTAGTTCTCTTGGCAGCCTCCCTGACCAGTTTTCATCTTATCTTTTCAACAACTTTGGAGGAGCATCCACTTCTTTGCAACGTCACTGTTGTCCAATATTTTCTCCACTTTTTGATGACTCTCTTCACTGTGTTCCATGGTATATCCAATGCTGTGGAAATTTTTTTGTACCCTTCTCCTGACTGATACCTTTCAACAATGAGATCCCTTTGATGCTTTGTAAGCTCTCTGTGAACCATGGCGTTTGCTGCAGTAGGCAACTGAGTAAATATCAGGAAAATCCTACTAGGACAGCTGAACTTTATTTGGGGCTAATCAGGGACTCTTTAATTGATGGCAGGTGTGTAACCAAGAAGACTGAATGCTGTAATTAAATCAAAAGATGCTTCAACAAAATATTAGTTTAAGGGTGTGACACTTATGCAACCAGCTTATTGTACATTTTTTATTTTTTATATTTTTTCCCCTAACAGATTGTTTGTTTTTCAATTGAATTGTACAGGTTATAGGTCACTTTAAAGATGGGAAAAGTTTTTAAATGATTTATTGTGGTCTCATTTTTTACATCACAAAAACCTCATTTTAACAGGGGTATGTACACTTTTTATATCCACTGTGTTTATGTAAGAAATTGTGGGGTGAAGGAAAACTGTCTCACACCCACACAGCATAGTTTTCGTCCCAAGCATAGTACAACTACAGCACTCATATCATTCATCAACATAGTCTCCCTAGCTCGTGATAACAATAAACTTGTCTCATGCCTATTCCTTGGCCTTTCTAAAGCCTTGGGCACTGTCTCTCACCCACTCCTTCTAGATAAACTCACTAACTTACATTTCTCTCCCCCTACTATCTCCTGGTTCTCCAGCTATCTCTCTACCCACCAGCAATCAGTTAAAATGGCTCTCTGCACTATCCTCTCCTCTCACTGTACAAATGGGAGTCCCCCAAGAGTCCATACTTGGACAACTATAATATTTTCACCAACTTGTTCTACTCCTCTTGTCCCCAGTCATCTCTTATCCAATATACTGATGACTCAACTGTTATAAACACTGCTGACAACCCAAATGACCTCCACTCAACTACCCAGGAATCCTTCCACACCATTGAGACTTGGCTTAGTGATGATAAACTAATACTTAATCCAAAGAAACTAAGCTCCTACTCTTCCTCCCTAAAAACATCACCACACTCAAAAGTAAATTTACTATCTTATCCTGCAACAACACTAACATCTCAGCTGAATCTAGTACTAAATTGCTAGGTGTTACAATAGATGGTCAGCTTAAGTTTGATCTCCATATTACTAACTCTGTAAAAAGAACTCCTCAGAAACTTGGACACCTTTTCCGTAAAAAGAAATACTTAACTAACATTGCCCGAATAACTCTTGCCCAGGCTTTATTAATCCCAACACTCCTGTACAGTTGCCACATATTCACAAACCTAAATTCTATACTTATTTCCAAGCTTGAAACTACCTATAATAAGATCGCCAGATTTGCAGCTAACCAAACCTACAAGTCACATCACTGCTTAGCACTACAGCAACTAGCCTGGCTAGAATTCCCTCAGCTACTCCAACTATACCAACTACAAATCATCCACTTTATCCTCTATCTACCCTCCTTCTGCCCCAGCCTCTCCACCATCATATCCAAATATTCCCCTGCTAGGACAATACGCAGCTCAAATCAAGAATTATTAGACATCTACAAACCCAAAACTGGCTGCCTTCTCTATAACTATAATCCAGCTACATCCTGGAACCAACTCTCCTTGGAAATAAAATCCCTCCAGCATAGCAAAAGTTTCAAATTAGCCACAAGGAAATACCTAAAAACAAAGTGGTCTTGCCACTGTAGCCAACCACCCTGAAACCACCATCCTTTCACCTATTTCACCAGTTCACTCAGTGTAGCTCTAACACTATTCCCCTGCCTCTTCTACCTCTTCCCTTCCTCCATCTCCAACCACTCTTAATTCTTAGAGTCTCAAAACAACCTACCTGTCTAGTTTGTCTCATATACTTTGCCTCCCTTACATCTCCTACTAGCCATTCTTACTTTCCTTTCTTGTTTCCAAACTCCTGTACAACTAGATCCTACCCACCTTAAATAAGCATCTGTCTAACTATTAACTCATTTCACTCTAAGCAGCTTAAATAATATTGTAAATACTCACATTTTCTTCTGCTAATTGTTTAAAACCTTGTTTGTAACAACTCACATACTTGTCTGCAAATTGTTAATACTCTGTATAATTGAATTGCCAAGGAGCTTTTTTCTCTCCAGGTCTCTGCTTGTAAGATCCTATAGCTGATTGTTACTACTATGTTATTAAAATTTAATAAATTGTTTTCTAGTCCTGAGGAGCTTTTCTCCCTGGATCTCTGCTGAAAATGAGCCAAAGCTCAGCCAGACTAACCCAGTTAACAAATGTAACATAAAATAAATAATAAATATACATCTCAAATAGACTAACTTTAAGTCAATGGAACAAAGGTTAACAGGAAAAGGATGTATATACATACACGCACACATATCTATATATATATATATACACACACACACACATACATACACACACATACATATCTATATATGTATATATTCTGTACACACACGTGCACGCGCACACACACACACACACACACACACACACACACACACAATTTTACCCCCCAAATTTTAGTAGGAAATAAGAGGGAAGGTTTTTAGGCAAGATTCAAAGGACAAAACCACCACCGTAACAGATACAAGCATGCAAAATCTGAAGGTAATGCTACTCAGTGCTAAACCTCAAAATGCATTCTCTCGAGACAATCCTACAAATGGAGAACATCGATATCTGTGCAGTAACTGAGACCTGGTTCAAGACTCCAGAGAGCACCCCTGCAATACCAGGCTACAACTCTTACCACACTTTTCGGCCACCAAACCAAGACCAAAACACTAAAGGTGGAGGAGTGTCCATATTCACCAAGGATATTCACACCTCCAGGCTAGTTACCCAACACAATGGATCTGAAATTCTCCAGGTGCAACTAACACTAGGTAAGACTGCAATCCAAATTGTAGCTTGCTACAGATCCCCCACCATGCCCCAAGATTCTCACTACACCTTTCTAAACATACTGGAAAATATTAAGATACAACCAAACACCCTAATACTGGGTGATTTCATCTACCCTGCCATTAACTGGGAAAACTACTCGGGTACCAACACCTTTTCCCAACGGTTCTTGGAATTCACAACTTCCAACACCCTGGATCAACTAATCCATTCTCCCACCAGGGGCTCCAATATCCTTGACCTGGTCATTACTAACATGGGAGATAGATGCTCCACACCAGTGGTCACCTCCTCATTGGTCAGGTCTGACCATAAACAAATCACCCTTGGCATCCAAACCCCCCCACCCCCCCAGTAAGGAAACCTTTGTAAAAAACTTCTCCAAAGCTAACTTCATGCTACTTAAGTCAGAAGTGACAAATTTCATGGCACCCATCCAGACGGGATCTGAAAGTTCGACTGCTGAATCCTACACTAAGGCACTGTATGAGCATATCCACTCGGGCATGAATCGTGCCATCCCAAATAGAACCAAGATGCTCTCTTCCAAAAAAAGGAAGCCAATCTGGTGGTCCCCTGCCATAAACAAACTATACAACAGAAGGAAGAAACTGTTGCAGAAGAGAGGAAAATCCCACGATGCAAAAAACTCCCTTACAATCCTCAGGAAGAAGCCGAGATCCCTCATAAACTCCTCCAAAGCTAGTTACGAAAATAAAATTGCCAAAGATTCCAAAGTCAACCACAAGGCATTCTATAGTTATGTCAATAATCTAAATGGCAATGCTCAGATCTGCCCTGAGCTACAACAGAATGGCATTAAATATACTGATACCCAAGGATATTGCAAATATCCTGGTAGATCGATTTAGTGCCAACTTCACCCCCCCTCACCCGCTAAAGGGCCCATCTAAATACCAAAAGATTGCCAAACTTCGCTAATCACGGCCACACAGGTAGAAACCACACTCTCCAAAGCTAAGAATACAGCATCCATGGGACCAGATGATATCCCGGGCTGTGTACTACATGAACTACAAAATGAACTGGCAACTCACCTAAGTGTCATGTTTGATCATAGCCTCACCTCAGGCTTCGTGCCCACTGAGTGGCACACAGCTACAGTTATCCCACTCCACAAGGGGGGAAAATCCACCTTGGATCCCAGGAACTACTGTCCCATCAGTCTGACAAGTCTGATCTGCAAGGGCATGGAACGCATTATTATGGAACTTATAAACAAAGACATCGGCAACCTTCAAACACTGGACCCCACCCAGTTTGGGTTCATGAAGGGCCGATCTTGTCTCCTGAACCGGATTGACTTCTTCGAATCAGTCTCCAGAGCTGTGGATAAGGGTAAGGTGGTCCCCACACAGCCTATCTGGACCTCGCCAAGGCCTTCGACACCACCCCCCACTCTGGAATCATAGATAAACTTACTAAGCTAGGCATATATCCCTACGTCACTCAATGGGTTGCCAACTGGCTTACTGACAGAACCCAGACTGTAAAAGTAGCCGACTCCAAATCCAGCTCCAGACAAGTGACAAGTGGAGTACCTCACGGTTCAGTCCTGGGGCCGCTCTCGTTTGGCATCTACTTCTCTGAAGTACAGGCCAACACTAAGGGACTGTGGCAAAGTTCGCAGATGACTGCAAACTGGGAGCCATTACTGAATCCCCAAATGATGTGGATATTCTACAAAAGGGCCTTACAGAAACAGATGCTTGGCGCCAGAGCCATGGGCTCAAACTTAATGCCATGAAACGTATAGTTATCCCCTTTGGGAAAAAACATGTACCCATGAATTACCACATAGGTGGCAGTACACTAAACACCAAAAGTGTGATGAGAGACTTAGGGACACAGGTGGACAGTGGTCTCACCTTCAATAACCACATCACCACAACAGTCAGGAAATCCTTCTGTGTGGCACACTTCATCACTAAGGGCTTTTCATCCAGAAAAAAGGAGGTCATTGTCCCACTGTACTCATCCCTCATTAGACCCATTATAGAGTACAAAGTCTTGTTTGGTATGTACCTCACAAGACATCTGCAACAGCTGGAAAGGCTGCAGAAATATCTCACTAAAAGAATCACAGGCCTAAAGCAGATGCCCTATGCTGACCATCTAAAAAAACTCCAGCTCTACTCTGTGGCATATTATCTACTCAGAGGTGATCTCTGCTTAACATATAAGGCCATGTAAAACCCTGAGCTGTTGGACATGCTCCACTTAAAGAAATCCCAATCCCTCAGAGCCACACGCCCCAGGGATCTACATCTTGTCATCACAATGAACAAAACATGCTGGAGGGATAGGTTCCTGACCCAGAGACTCCCCATACTCTGGAATAGAATGCT
Organism: Protopterus annectens; assembly: GCF_019279795.1. NCBI lineage: Eukaryota > Metazoa > Chordata > Ceratodontiformes > Protopteridae > Protopterus > Protopterus annectens. The sequence goes on along the minus strand of NC_056728.1, from coordinate 1,664,053,036 downwards.
CATACATGTCAAGCAGAGCGCCTCCTTGGCCCTCTTCAAAAGAAACCTTGACGACTGGATGGGAGACAGGAAATTCACGTCAGTCGCCCTGCTAGCCAGGGATCCAGGGAAGTAAATATTGTGGGAAGAAATATCTGGGGAATTGTTTGGCTAGGCTTGTATAGGCCCCTAGGGCCGATAGCCTAGTACCAACCTATGAACCTATGAAAGCTGGAAGAAAAAGTGCTAAAAAAGGCGTAGAGACGAAAATAGCTGTAAACTATCAGAACCCTCTAAAATATGACCTTATTGATCTGGCAGCAAATGAGATAAGAGGTATTTTGGAGGAAGAGAGGGATTACAGGTAGGTGAGGAATCAGAATCCTGGTTCCACAGCTTCTAAAGGCCCTGAGGTTGGATCTGATAACTTAAAAGTTAAACCAGATGAAAAAAAATATTCACAGGTTGGTACCAGGTTATCAGCTCTAGGGCCTATACAAGCCTAGCCATAACAATTCCCTGGCTATTTCTTCCCACACTATTTACTTCCCTGGACCCCTGTCTAGCAGGGCAACTGACGTGATCCCTGGATAAAGGTTTTTATTACCAGCTGGACTAGAAACAGACATAGCTGCTGGGTATGACCTGGGATGAGAAACAAATATCTGGAAGACTAGTGAATCTTAATAAATCTGGCTATCTTTTTGAGGACTGAAAGTTGAGCATCAGGCAATATCAAAAACACCTCTAAGGCTGGCAAACTAGGAATAAAAGCTGCCAGTGGAACAACCACTTGAAACATTATAATATTTAAGAAGGCTGGCAATAAAGAAGGCATAAGAGTTGGCAATAGAACATTTACTTGTAATATCATATTTCCTCAGAGAAGCAGGAACGTCATCTTGCTCCCATTGAAACAATTACTCATTCTAGATACAGTCTCTGAAATTGAAAATTAATGTCAGGCAATTATGAGAAAATACTTTCTTCAGCATCAGCCTATTTTTTTCCCACAAATATTTTAGTCAAGCTTCCAGATGTTTTAAAAAAGAAGTTATCTACTCACCATTGCATTCCATCTGAGTAGTTGTACTTCATTTGTCTTCATCCTGTGGGAATACGGATCCATATCGGATCTGAACCGGCAAAAATTTCTAGCATCAGCTCCGAGCTCCAGACTCCTCCCCTTACCCATAATACACCTCCACTGCCTTCCATCCCCAGATCGAGTTTGCAGAACTTATACTTAGAACCCGACCTGATAACATACTTGTGACCTATACTACAAGCCCATAGGCTGAACATGTGCCAAGATCTGGGGGAATGAGGGAGGTACAGCTGAAGACAAATGAAGTACAACTACTCAGATGGAACATTATGGTGAGTACATAACTTCTTTATCTGAAGTACTTTACTTCATTTGGTCTTCAACCTGTGGGACAGAGTCCCCAGCTACTACACTCCTGGGAGGCCCTCATGGAAGGATATTCCAGAGCATCACAGAGCCAAAGGATGCTCTCCTTCTAGATGTTAAATCCAATTTGTAATGGAAATAAACGTATGAGATGAGGACCAAGTAGCTGCAGAGCAAATGTCTCCAAAGACACCCTAGACCAGAAAGCTGCAGATGTAGCCATGGACCTAGTGGAATGAGCTTTAACCTGACCTGGAGGAGACATGCCTTTGTCCTTATAGCCCTGCAGGATGCATGAAGAAATCCATCTAGCTATAGTGACCTTGGAAATAGTTTTGCCCAAAAAGGGTCTATAGAATGAAACAAACAATTGATCAGATTTACGAAAGTTTTTGTCCTGTGTAAACAGAATTGTAACTGTCTATGAACATCCAACATGTGTAGTTTGTATTCCATCCTGATGGTAAAATTTGGAAAGAACACAGGCAAACTTATAGTCTGATTGATACTGACTGGTGTGATGCCACCTTAGGAAGAAAATATGGGTTGGTTCGAAGGGAAACTTTATCTTTAAGAAAAATCATGTACGGGAATTTTATGGACAAGGCCTGTAGTTCCGAAACCCTTCTAGCAGAGGTAATTGCCACCAGAAAAGCTGTTTTCCACGACAGAAATTTTAGATCTGCAGTTGTGGCAGGCTCAAAAGGCGGAGCGACCAGAGCTTGGAGAACCATAGAAAGGTCCCACGGGGGGGGGGACAGAATCTTTGACCGGGGGCCATAGCAAAAATGTGACTTTAATAAAGGCTTTACACAGTCTAGAAGATGGCAAGGATGCAGAATTCTCACCCACATGAAAATGAGAAATGGCAGCCAAATGAACTTTGACAGTAGAAGAACTAGCTCCATGCTGGGAAATATCAGTTAGAAAATCAAGAATGGCGGAAATAGGAGCTGTAAAAGGATCTAAACTCCACTGAAAGGCCCAGAAAGAAAAACGTTTTAATTTGCTGCGATAAACCTTTCTGGTAGAAGACTTACGAGCAGCTACCAAAATAGACTTAACTGAGGAGGAAAGTCCATGAGTCCTAGCAATCATGGGGAACTGGAGCAGCCAAGCCGTGAGCTTCAGGCTTTCCAGACTTGGATGAGGCACACCTGATGGGTGTGAAATCAAATCCTGAATGGCTTCTAGGATCCAAGGTGGAGCCAGAAGGTGAGACCAAAGGAAGGGAAACCATACCTGGCGAGGCCAGAATGGGGCAATGAGCATCACCTTGTTCCCCAGTCGACAAGCTTTCTGCAGAAACCTTGGGATGAGAGGAACTGGCGGGTAAGTATGTAGAAGACCGAGAGGCCAAGCATGAACTAGAGTGTCTCTGGGGGACTCCCCCAGTGGGGGGTTTAGAGTGAAAAACCTGCTGCACTTCGCGTTGGAAGGAGATGCGAAAAGAACGCAGCAAGGTTGACCCCACTCGCTGAAGATCTGTTCCGCTACTGATGGATTCAGAGACCACTCTTAAGGCATCAGAATGGTCCGACTTAGCCTGTCCGCTAGAATGTTGGACCGTCCCAGAATGTGCGTTGCGATAAGAAAACGACCGGTGGAGATCACCCATTCCCACACTCTCATGGCCTCGCAACAAAGAGGATAAGATCTGGTCACTCCCTGTTTGTTGATATACCTGACTACCGACATGTTGTCTGATTGAATGGCAATTGTCCCCAGGAGAAGAAAGGCATGAAGGGCCCGCAACGCTTGAAGGACCACCCTCATCTTTAGGACATTAATATACAAGCTGGTCTCTAAGGGGGACCACAGGCCTTGGACTGTCCTTCTCGAACAATGCCCCCCCTACCCAAGTTGGGAGGCATCTGTGGTCACTGTGGTTTGGGTCGGGGCTGGAACAAAGGATTGTCCCTCCAAAATTTCCGGAGAGCTCATCCACCATATGAGGGACAACCGACGCATTTAACTCAGGTGGACAGGTTAGTGATAAATCCAACAGGGACCACTGAACCAATAGAATCCATTGAAGAAACCGTATGTGTAGCCGAGCACATGGAAGGCGAGTTATGGTTGCCGCCATCGAGCCTAGGGCCCTCAACACTGATTCTGCTGTCGGGAGGTTTGAATGGTAAATTAGGGAGACATGCATCCTGAGGTTTTGAAGTCTCGCCAAGGTCAGGAACACTTTGCACTGTAGTGTGTCTATCCTGGCACCAATGTAATTTATCACCTGTACAAGCTCTAGTAGAGACTTGACTGTGTTGATGGTGATGCCCAGTGTCAGAAAGTAATCCCTGGTTTGGGAAAGTAGATAACTGGTGGGAGCAGTGAGGAGCCAATTGTCCAGGTACAGATAGACCTGAATCCCCTGAAGGCTCAGTTGAGCTGCTACAACCATCACTTTGGTAAACACCCTGGGGGCTGTTGTGAGACCCATGGTCGGGCTCGAAATTGATAATGACTGGCCCCTAACCGGAAGCAGAGGAACTTCCTGGAGCTTCTGTGCATTTTTATGTGATAGTAAGCATCCTAGAGATCTAACGAGCACATCCAGTCGCTCTCTTGCAGGTACGATGGACTACAGTGTGACCATCTGGAACTTTTCTTTGACAACTGACAGGTTCACGGTAGAGAGGTCCAGAATGGGCCTTAAGTCCCCCATTTTCTTTGGCACCAAAAAGAACCTGGAGTAGAAGCCCGATCCAGACTGATCTGGGGGGGGGGGGCGGTTTTGATGGCTCGTTTTCCTAGCAGCTTGGAAATTTCCTGTGCTGCTGCCTCCCTTTTACATGGGTGGAACTTCCAGGAGGTGTTTGGGAGGTATGGGGGAACCCACGAAGGGGATAGAATATCCTCTGGATATGATTTGAAGCACCCAGCAGTCCGTTATGGGCTTCCATTCCACTGGGTGCAAGGGCAATCATCCCCCGACTGCCTCCAGTGTAGAGTAGCCGGGCAACCCCTCAGGGTTGTTGCCTGGGTCTGTCCGATAATGGTTCTCGAGACTCGTAGTTTCACGGACCCCCTCGGCCTCTGGGCCAGTGTCCATTCTGTCCCCCTCTGCCTCTAGGGGAAGCAGAACCCTGAGTGTCCCGGTAATGCTGAGACTTCTGGAACCACATCTTCTTTTGCCCTCTCTGGTACCGGAAAGAGAACCTTTGAGGGTTAGAGAAGCAGATCCCGATGGCAGACAGTGTCTTCTCATCCTTCTCTCTCTGAACTAGCGTCTCCTTGACGGTCTTACCGAAAAGAGTCGAGCCGTCATAAAGGGCATTAGCAAAGGACGTCTTAAAGGGTTTGGTGAATTGGCACAACCTGAGCCTGGTGTTACAGCTCATGGACATGGCTGACACAGCCGCCCTAGCCTCTCCTTCTGTGGCATGGGAGAGAAGTCGCATGGACGTATTTGATACTGCTCTGAAAGTGGCCATTTTCATGGAGAACGAAGCCTTTTCCTCCTGCGGCATGGACTTGGGTGGAGACTCCTCCAGCTTCTTCACTAGGTCGCATTGGAATCTCGTGACATGGGGCAAGTAGTTCAGCATCCTTTTTGAAAAGGTAGCTGAAGCATACACCCGCTTCCCTAGGCGGTTCATCATCCGTTTCTTTCGGTCAGGAAGGTGGACCAAGGAACTTTCCTGAGACAGTTTCTTCTTCATGGCTGCTGCTACTACCATGGCGTCCACTGGGGAGCCCTTGTTCCAGGAAGGCCTGTCAATAGGGGGACTCAGAACCTTATCGGAGCACTTTGGGATTGGTTCTATGGTATCTGGTTCCTTCCACATCCGTGAGGTGATCAAATCCACTAAAGGATCCATGGGAGTGGACACCTACGACATAGACGGGCCCATGCCGAAAGCCTCCAGAAACACAGACTCATCAGAGGAGGGCTTGGGGGCAGACCAACCTCCCCAATGGTGCAGGATCTCCATGATGTCTCCAAAGGAGACATCATTGGGAGGTGATCTTGGGAAGCCCTCCCCATCATCTAAATCTGTGTCCTCTGTTAGGCACATCTCCCGTGGGGCTCTCTGGGGAGTGCAAGCAAGCCATCTGTTCCTCTGGGGGAACAGTCTGGGGCTCTTCAGGCACAGGCTGTCCCTCTGGTAAGACAATGGGGACAGTAGACAGAGCCGAGGGGGTCTGGGCAGAGTCCGAGGGGGTGGTCAGGGGCCTCTATCTGATGGAGAGGACCTGTTGTACCACATCGAACGCCGAAGGAAAGTGGACCTCCTGGGAAGCTAAAAAGGAGGCCAGTCTCCCCGGATCTGAAGCGAGAATCGGAGCTGGACCCTAAGTGCACGGTTCCATTCCCTCAGATCTGACACTTAGGCTCCGCAACTCCAAGAGCGGCTCGGATCCGAGCTGGTCGGATCTGAGATGCTCCAGGCAGCTGTTGGCGTCAAGGACGCAAGGACCCTCAGCACCAACCCCCTGACCAAGGCCAACCTTGGATCTGAGAACTCCTAAGCCAAAGGTCGGACTGGGGAAGGAAAAATGGGCTGAAAAAAGGGAAGCGAGCTGGCAAGACCCTCATCTGGATCTGTGTACGGATAAAGTGCCTCATCATCTTATCCAGATCCATGTCCGATAAAGAACGGGTCGACCGAGTCGAGGCTATGGACTCCGACCTCGCCGGTCAGGGAACCGAGGTCCGGGAGACTGAACGTGCCTCCTCTGGCTCCGGAGAGATCCTCGGAGACTGGAGCCGAAGGGAGTCACAGGTCCGTGCAGACTTACTTGGGGACGAGAGGTCCGGGGACCTCTTCCTCTTTTCCTTCGTCTTCGACTCTTTCTCCCGCTCTCTGCCTCTCCTCAGCTCCACTACCACAGGCTTAGATGCAGGAGTTTGAGTCCCAGCCTGGGAGGGAGGGGAAGCCAGCGGGGGAGAGGCGGCCACAGCAGCTGCTGTGACTGAAGCCAAGGACGAGGAAGGAGAATCAGTGGCAGGCCGAAGACCTTTAAGGCCAACCTGGCCTTTCTATCCTTCAAAGCTCGGGGGTTGAACCCCGCACAAATGGGGCACTCCACATTAAGGTGGGCCACACCTAAGCACAACACACACAGAGTGTGGCCATTCACTGGGGAGAGCTTATGGCCACACTCTGCGCAGCATTTAAAGATAAGCTTTTCAGCCATACTATCAAACAAGAAGCCTTAAAAAAAAGAAAGAGACAGACTAAAAACTTTATTTCTTTAGACTAATAACACACCCACTCACCACTCTAGACTGACTAAGGAGGGGAGGGGCACCACAGACAAACTACTCTAAACTAACTATAACTACAAACCTACACTCTGCACCAAAGAGATGGGAGGGAGAAAGGGTACCTACACTAACCTGAAATGGCTAAAAGTAACAGAAAATTTAGAAAAACCTACAATCAGAATCACCCTACTAGCTGGAGCTCTTGAGACACAATGTTTAAAAAATCGCGGCAAACGAGATCTGGGGATGGAAGGCAGTGGAGGTGTATTATGGGTAAGGGGAGGAGACTGGAGCCCAGAGCTGATGCTAGTAATTTTTGCCGGCTCGGATCTGATACGGATCCGTATTCCAACAGGTTGAAGACCAAATGAAGCAAACTACTTCAGATCCAGCAGTAAACCTTTAGTGAAGGAAATAAACACCTCCTTATGCACAAACAAAATGTCTAAGCAAGATAAATATTAAACATTTTGTTTCTTTTGCACAGAGGCATTCTTAGAAGGGGCCAGACGCAAGGATGCTACCTTATCCCGGGGGAACAGATCTCGTCCTCCAACTAAGCATAGGTTCATAGGTTCGTACTAGGCTATCTGCCCTACGGCCTTTATAAGCCTAGCCAGAGTGTATGTGGCTTACACCACCCCTTAGGATGAGAATACTACGCCCTTTTAGGGTTTAGTTTGCTATGCCTCTGTCTAGTAGTGACACAGAGATGACCCCCGGGGTAAACCTACGATCTCCCATCCACTCGTCGAGATTTCTCTTGAATAGAGTCAGTGAGGGGCTCTGCCTAACATGGACTGGGATTCTGTTCCAGAGTGTAGGGAGCCTCTGGGTTATGAATCTGTCCCTCCAGCACATTCTATTTATTTCTGTGTTGAGGTTTAAGTCACTTGTTCTCATGGCTCTGATGGATTTGGATTTTCTGAGGTGGAGCATGTCCATTAACTCAGGATTGGACATGGCCTTGTACGTCAGGCACAGATCACCTCTAAGTAGTCGGTATGTGACTGAATAGAGCTGGAGTTTTTTCAGTCGGGCAGCATATGACATATGTTTAAGACCCTTTATCCTCTTGGTGAGGAACTTTTGGGGTCTTTCCAACTGCTGCAGGTGTCGGGTGAGATACATCCCAAATGGGGCATTGTACTCAATCATTGGCCTGATAAGAGAAGAGTACAGGGGCACAATGACCTCTCTTGATCTAGATGTGAAACCCTTCATGATAAGGTGGGCAATATAGAAGGTCTTCCTAACCACTTTGGCAATGTGAGTGTCAAATGAGAGGTTATTGTCAACCTGGGTCCCTAGGTCCCTGATTACCTCTTCCGTACTTAATGGATTACCTCCTATGTGGTAATTTGTCGGTACCTTGTTTTTCCCAAAGGGTATGACTATACATTTTTTGGCGTTCAGCTTAAGGCCATGGCTCTGGCACCAATTATCCGTTTCTATGAGGCCTCTCTGAAGGATGTTTGTGTACGCTGGAGTATCAATTATGGCGCCCAGTTTGCAGTCATCTGCAAACTTTGTCAGCCACAATCCTCCTATGTTTGCCTGTACCTTGGAAAAATAAATGCCGAACAGGAGGGGTCCCAGGACTGAGCCCTGTGGGACACCGCTTGTGACTGGCTTAGAGTCTGACATAGCTCCAGCAACTCTGACCTTGTGGGTTCTGTCCTTGAGCCAGTTTGCAACCCATCTTGTGACATATGGGTTTACATTTAAGCTGGTGAGTTTGTCTATGATGCCCGAGTGGGGTATTGTGTCAAAGACTTTTGCAAGGTCAAGGTAGGCTGTGTGAACTGCCTTACCCTCATCAATGGCTTTAGTAACTGTTTCAAAAAAGTCGACCAAGTTCAAAAGGCAGGATCTGCCCTTGACAAAGCCAAATTGGGTAGGATCCAATGTCTGTAGGTCCCCAATGTCTTTGTTTATGAGTTCCATAATGATCCTCTCCATAGCTTTGCAGACCAGGCTCGTCAAGCTTATGGGGCGGTAATTTCCAGGGTCCGTAGAAGCACCGCCTTTGTGAAGTGGGACCACTGTTGCCGTACGCCACTCTTTGGGTACGTATCCTGTGGTAAGGCTAAGATTAAACAGCAGCCTTATGTGTGGGTTTAGTTCCTCTTGGAGTTTATGTAGCACACAGCCCGGGACACCATCCGGTCCCATTGATGCTGTGTTTTTAGCTTTAGAGAGGGCGGCTCTCACCTGGGCATCTGAGATGTTAGGGAGGCTACACTCTTGCTGGGATACTTATTTCTCCTTTTGGGGGGGGGGGGGGAGGAGAAATTTGCACTGAACCTGTCTGCCAGAATGTTGACGATGTCAGTGGGTTCAGTGTATTTTGTGTCATTTTGGACTAACTCTGAGCATATCTGAGAGCTTCCACCCAGTATGTACCCTCCACTGCATTTATCTTGTCTGAAGAAAGTAGCACTCATACCAAATACAGATACCTCAACAGAAGCACAGGACATGGCTAGCCCCCCCATTTATGGTGGCTGAAGGGACTACAACAGAGGGATCTGGAAAAAAACGTGAGTGGTCTGAGGAACAGCAAATGGCCACTGCAGAGTCACCCACTAGCAGCTAACGCACTGACTAGCTCACTGTGTTGAAAAGGGCTTCTTATGTGGCCTCTTCTTCACTCCAGAGTGAGGAGGAACCAATACACCTGTAAGCTATTTCATGTTCCATCCAAGAAAGGAGCCTGAACTCCAGTAAAAATTGTTGGAAGGAGTCAGTAGATAGGCAGCTGTCAATGGAGTTTACATACGCACCAAATACACCTGTAATCCACTTAAAACACAACACTTCCTCTATAAACGAATACAAAATCAACACATTTTTCCTCAAAATAGCTCCGCAATAAAGAATAAACAGTCCATATTATAAACAGCTTGCCAGAAGACAGCTCCACTAAAACAATAAACACAAGCAAAAATCCAATATTCTTAGAGAGACTCGGTACAAATTTTATTTTTAACTACAAATGAAATTTGTAGAAAGAACTCTCCAAAGGGGACAGTAGCTGACTGTTGATCCTCTGTAGTCCAGCAGTGCTCTCATGGGCAGTAAGTACTGAAATTAGTTTACACCAATTTATAAGCATGACATCAACTGCAGTTGCACCCCTATACTGTGGTGTACTTTAACAATGTGCATGTGTCAGGTTGTTGTTTGTCTTTTCGGCTTTTCCCAGGTAGGGGTCGCTACAGCGGAACTCCGGTCCGCTAATGATTGGTAGTAGATTTCTTATGGTACCGAGTTGCCAGCCCAATGCCCAACCTTCAGCAAAGGCACGCCCATTCACACATGTCTTTCGGAGGCCACTCGACTGCGGGGAGGACATGCAGACCCCACACAGAAGGCACTCCAGCCGTGAATCGAACAGGAGAATCTCTTGCTGTGAGGCAGGTAATTCTTGCCAAAATCACAGCATCTTGTGCAATAAAGCTCTTTCTCTTTCTCATGGAAATGTAACACACACATATCTGTGTGAAAATTCCAGTCAGGACACTGAACCTGCCATACGCCAATGTTATAATGGCAGTCAAAAAGCATATCCCAACTAACCATGACCCACAAGATATTTTATCAACCTACTAGCACTCCCATACTATCCAATCTCATAATCCCTTATAAAAACCTAAACTCACTGCGCTCCTCTAACAAGCTTCTAGCTAGAATAACTAAAACTAATAACTTGGCTGGAGATTCCCTGTTTTCTAACTCAGTGGGAAAAGACTGGAACCTCCTTCCAAATGAACTAACAACACTTTCTTCTTTGCCTCTCTTTAAACAAAGACTAAAAACATACTTTAAAACTCACTGGTTATGTCCATGTTGTAAACCTGACTAACCTTTTCCTCTACTAATGTTACTTCTATACACTACCAATTTTTCACACATATTTCTTAATTTCTATGATGAAGAACTGAACTGCTGACCACAATGAAGCAATTTCGTAGTTTCATCCTGCTTATTGTTAGTACAACCTAGTACATAACAACACTATGTCACTTTTATTGTGTAATAGAATTCATCTCACCATTCTTAATGATTTCTATACTAGTGTAAATATCTTTTTTGATGACTTTTTTATTATTATTACTGATTTTTGTATACTTATGTGAACTACTTTCATTTACGATGTTTCAACTATGTTTACCAGCCTGTTGCTGTATTTTAAGTAATGATCTAACTATTAATGTTTTGGAGCTTTTCTCCCCGGGCCTCTACTGAAAATGGAAATATCTCCAGCTAGACTAGCCCGGTCAACAAATGTAAAATAAATAAAATAAATAAATAAATATCACTTTTTCAAAGCCACTTCCATAACTAGTTCTCCCATTCTCAAGAAACTGACTACCAAAATCCCCTCCTACACCAAGGTCTCTCCCTATAGTTTCTACCTGTGAAAATATCTTTTTCCCAAATAGGCCCTGCATGCAAGAACACTCTACCTGACCCCATCAAACAAACTGAGTACTTACGTATTATCGCAACCAGATTTTGGAGGAGGCGTAATTGTCAGAGTTCTCGGCAAACGAGTGCTTGTGATACTAAAAAGGGGTGTTGAAAGTCGAACCACTACCGGATCACACCGGGTAAGCAGCAGGAACAGGAATAATGACCAATTTCCTCTTCCTGTTTAACGCACATTACAGATGTGAGGTAATGGGAAGTAAAATGAACATGGCTGCTAGTATACCAAAAACTGTAATGCTGCAACAGAAAACAAGTCATCATTCCACAAAATAAAATATAGCAACAGACCACAGACACAAAAAAGGGATATTTTCCAAAATATTTATTTTGCAGAATGTTTTAAAGTTTCATTATAGGAAGGAATATAGTGAGAAAGGAACAATTACTGATATGAACTGTAGTAAATAGGAGTGTATTGTGAAGGAGGCAGGTGTTGGGTTTACAAGCACTTTAGCGGCCACTGTTGTCTTTACTGCTCTGTTGATGTGAACGACTTATTACACTGTTGTTTCTGAGTCTGTGGTGGGAAGCTGACAGCTATCGCTTTCAGTATAGTTTTAAAGCAGTCATTTTTGTGGGCAATCTGTGTTTCACACCAGATGTATTTGGGTAAGTACGAGTCCAATTGGTGACGAGCTGTTCCTCTCTGTTTTTTATTCCTCCATTTAACAGAACCCCACATGCGTTCAACACCTTGAGTATGAACACCAATGTCAGGATCTACAAGGTTATATTTATGGTTAACCTTCTCATGTCTAAAACCAGCTTCTTCAAGTTCCTTACTTTGAAAAGCTCTCTAGAAGTCTGAATAGATAGTGCTACCCTGTTTAATATACTCAGTTATTTTCTGGAATAAAGTTGAAGCAGTTCTGTCTGGCACAGTTACTAGAAAAGTTTCCTTGGTCTCCCTACATATCCCTCCGAATATCCATTGCTGGGGCAGGACACGTCCAGCATTACTTTTCCTTTTGGTGAATAAACTTTCATCTATTTCTAAAATATGGCCCGGCCCACCTATTTTTCTTTTCTCGTCTTTCCATTTCAAGTAAACAAATGTCTTGTAAATAATTATTCCAGTCAATTACTGTTTTATCTGACATTTGCAGTTGTTCCAAATAGAATTGTATCAATATCAACTCTTTACATCAGCAGTAAATGAAATGTAACACTGTAGTAAAAGTTAGTCTACTTCCTTCAAACCAGTTCCCTGTGCGTATTCCGACACGCTGAGAACATTTCTCATTATATTTCCAAAAATAAACAAAACAGTAGCAAAGGTCTGGCTCCAACAAATCCAAAAAGCATGAATATTCAAAGAAAGTACAAAAATGTTGAGCAGCTCTATTTTATTCAACACAAGAGCTTTCACAGTAGCTTCATCAGGTGCATATAAATGAGAAGTATAAAATACACACCTTATATAGTCATTAATATCACATGACACCAATTAAGATTTAAAAATTTTAAAAAATACAGAATCAGTATAGAAAAACATAATGGAAAAATAAAAACAATTATAAACATGATATATATAAACATTAATAATACACACCTATTTCATCTGCGTGAAGGTCTTTTTTGTAAAATAGGTTTTAAAGGTACATATTCATTGAAGCCATGGCCAAAATTTACTCTAAGTCTAACTATCCACTGTGCCTCTATCTCTTCTGTTCTCGCTCTAATGTCATCACCCCTAATGCTAGTGTAATTTCTACCTAACACTGTAAACTTGAAAGTGTGCTGTATGTCTATTACTAACATGTTTTGCTAAAGCATTCATGATACTAGATTTCTTTATATTGTAAAGATGTTCTCTTAACCTTTCTCTAAGGCTACGATCCGTTTTACCTACATAGAATTTGCTGCGCATGCAGCATATAGCTACATAAACCACATGACAAGTGTCACAGGAGGCCTGAACTCTGATGGTAAAGGACTCACCTGTGTCCGGATGTTTAAAAATACTGTCACTCGAAATATACATACAATATTTACACTGCCCACATGGTTTTGTGCCACCCATAGCCGGCCTTAGGCATAGGCCAACTAGGCAGCTGCCTAGAGCGCCACCATGGCAGGGGCGCTTTTCCAATATTTATTTGGTGTAGGTAGACCAGGATAGGGGCACCGAGTCATGTGGGGGGCACCATGGAGCTTTTTTGCCTAGGCCACCATTTGACCTAAGGCCGCTCCTGGTGCCACCTACTAATTGCAGACTATTATCTTGTTTATTAGTGCAAAGTCTATTTTTCAGTGATCTTTTATTTCTGAAAGAAAACTGTGGTCTATTGCCTACAATGTCTCTAATTTGTTGGTCTGTCATTAAAATATCCCAATGATCATTTATGACATTAGTATATAAAGAGACATCTCTAGTGTAACTGAAAGACACTATTAGTTTATTATCAATTCTATGTTTTGTTCTAAATGATGGACTTGAGAAATAGGGCTTAGCTGTAGTATCCCTTAGCTGCCTAACTTTTGCTGAATTCATGCTTATCAAGTTTGTCTCATAACCTCTTTCTGCTAACTCAAGTTCAGTTGTCATCATTTGCCTTTCATAGTCATCACTCTTTACATTTAGCCTGGAGGCCCTAAAAATTGGTTTCTGGCAACATTTGTAAATATAAATTCGGGATGCATACTATTCCTACTTAATAACTGGTTAGCGTGACCCTGCTTTCTAAATAACTTAGTAGAAATGTTACCATGTTCATCCTTATCAACATATACATCTAAAAAATGTATACCTATCTCTGAGACATTTAAAGTGAATTTTAAAAAGTCACTAGAGCTATTAACATATATTTTAAAATCACCCAACAGTGATATTGACCCTTTCCAAAGGAGGAAGAGGTCATCAACAAACCTCCTGTAAAACAAAATGGATTGGCTAAAAGGACCTGTTAATAAATGTACAGTCTCCCACACTGACATGACAGCATTAGCATAGCTATTAGAGCAGGAACTACCCATAGCGACCCCATGTTTTTGTCTAAAAATCTCATTATCAAACGTAAAAATATTGTTATTAAAAACCAAACTCAATAATGTCATAATTAAACTAACATTTGCTTCCGTAAACTCATCATTATTACTGAATAGTTTTGTTACATATTCCAAACCAACATAGTTTGGTATCATTGTAAACAAGGAAACTACATCTAAAGTAAACAAAAATTTGCCATAATAATTGCTAACATTCAAATCACTATATAAATCACATAAAAAATGTTCAGTGTCTCAAAATTATTGGAGACTTACTTATCAATTTCCAAAGATGTTTCTCCAAATAAATAGAAATAGATTCAGTACTCCAATTGTGACCCGCAACTATGGGTCTTAAAGGAGGTTTAGTGGGGTGCTTGTGTATTTGAGGGTATCCCTGAATGATAGGTATTGAAGGAAATGGTGTATTAAAATATTTGGCCAAATCGCTATTAATCAGACATGCCATTTCTAGGTACTTAATAGTCTTAGAAATATTGTTAACAATAGTATCTACTTGAGAACAGGTAATAATCTCATAAAACTTGGTATCACTTAACATATCAAACATTGCATTATTATAATCACTTTTATCCATGACTACTGCTTGGCCTCCTTTATCAGCTGGTCTACTGACCAACTGATCATTACTTTCAAGTGTTCGCAAGGCATTAAATTCCATTTTACTTAGATTGTGCCACTCATTATACCTTCTAAACTTCCTTTTCTGCTGACACACTATAGATGTCCGATATACAAATTTGCTCAAAAGCATTGACTAATATATTTTGTTTAGGTACATATGTACTAGGTTTTTTAAAACAAATATCCGATGAATTCTGTCCATCAAACATCATTTTTAAAGTCAAGTTACGAGTAAACATCTTTACATCAAATATGGCATCAGTTATAGACATGTCTGAAGCTGGTATAAACGCTAGTCCCTTTTCCACGACCTTACGTTCAAAATCTGAAAGACAATGACTAGATAAATTAAAAACTACTGTCTTACTTGTTGTGCATGTTGGAACGCTCTTTTGATGGTATATGTACTGTCTATTTCCTCGTTCATTTTCCGTTTGTTCCGTGTGGTACTCCTGCCCCTTTGTTGAGTCTGTGGTTGTCACCCCCTCCTGTTGCTTATAGATCTTTCCCTCATAGGCAAGGGAAACTTCAGATCCAGCTCATTTAGATCTCTTAAAAAGGATGATTAGAGTCAAAGCATGTCGTAATGTCCTCGGACGCCTTATGTACATCAGCAGTGACAATAGTTTTTTTCTTTGCTCCCAGAGCAGTATCAGTCAGGGTCATTGCAATATTCTGTGTCTCAGAAGTCACATCAGGTATTCCAGTAAGACCCCACACTTAAACCATTAACCTCTGTAGATACAGCGTCCACTTCTGTTGTTACTTCCGTTTGGTCTCGCAGACCGTTAGTGGCAGAAATCACTTGTATGGGCGGGTCTGATGGAAATGTACATGAATTGTTTTCAAACTCACGTGGCCAAGTGAAGATATTACTGGCTGTAAAATCTTTGCGGTCCCTTTGGAGTTTGTTAAATTTGAGGGACTAGCATTTATACCGGCCACAGACATGTCTATAACTGATGCCATATTTGATGTAAAGATGTTTACTCGTAACTTGACTTTAAAAATGATGTTTGATGGACAGAATTCATCGGATATTTGTTTTAAAAGACCTAGTACATATGTACCTAAACAAAATGTATTAGTCAATGCTTTTGAGCAAATTTGTATATCGGACATCTATAGTGTGTATCAGCAGAAAAAGAAGTTTAGAAGGTATGATGAGTGGCACAATCTAAGTGAAATGGAATTTAATGCCTTGCGAACACTTGAGAGTAATGATCAGTTGGTCATTAGACCAGCTGATAAAGGAGGCCAAGTAGTAGTCATGGATAAAAGTGATTATAATAATGCGATGTTTGATATGTTAAGTAATACCAAGTTTTATGAGATTATTACCTGTTCTCAAGTAGATACTATTGTTAACAATATTTCTAAGACTATTAAGTACCTAGAAATGGCATGTCTGATTAATAGTGATTTGGCCAAATATTTTAATACACCATTTCCTTCAATACCTATCATTCAGGGATACCCTAAAATACACAAGCACCCCACTAAACCTCCTTTAAGACCCATAGTTGCGGGTCACAACTGGAGTACTGAATCTATTTCTATTTATTTGGAGAAACATCTTAGGAAATTGATAAGTAAGTCTCCAATAATTTTGGGAGACACAACATTTTTTATGTGATTTATATAGTGATTTGAATGTTAGCAATTATTATGGCAAATTTTTGTTTGTTACTTTAGATGTAGTTTCCTTGTTTACAGTGATACCCAACGATGTTGGTTTGGAACATGTAACAAAACTATTCAGTAATAATGATGAGTTTACAGAAGCAAATGTTAGTTTAATTATGACATTATTGAGTTTGGTTCTTAATAACAATATTTTTACGTTTGATAATAAGATTTTTAGACAAAACATGGGGTAGCTATGGGTAGTTCCTGCTCTAATAGCTACGCTAATGCTGTCATGTCAGTGTGGGAGACTGAACATTTATTAACAGGTCCTTTTAGCCAATCCATTTTGTTTTACAGGAAATTTGTTGATGACCCCTTCCTCCTTTGGAAAGGGTCAATATCACTGTTGGATGATTTTAAAATATATGTTAATAGCTCTAGTGACTTTTTAAAATTCACTTTAAATGTCTCAGAGATAGGTATACATTTTTTAGATGTATATGTTGATAAGGATGAACATGGTAACATTTCTACTAAGTTATTTAGAAAGGAGTGTCACGCTAACCAGCTATTAAATAGGGATAGTATGCATCCCGAATTTATATTTACAAATGTTGCCAGAAACCAATTTTTTAGGGCCTTCAGGCTAAATGTAAAGAGTGATGACTATGAAAGGCAAATGATGACAACTGAACTTGAGTTAGCAGAAAGAGGTTATGAGACAAATTTGATAAGCACGAATTCAGCAAAAGTTAGGCAGCTAAGGGATACTACAGCTAAGCCCTATTTCTCAAATCCATCGTTTAGAACAAAACATAGAATTGATAATAAACTAAGAGTGTCTTTCAGTTACACTAGAGATGTCTCTTTATATACTAATGTCATAAATAATCATTGGGATATTTTAATGACAGACAAACAAATCAGACACATTGTAGGCAATAAACCACAGTTTTCTTTCAGAAATAAAAGATCACTGAAAAATAGACTTTGCACTAATAAACAAGATAAAAGTCTGCAATTAGTAGGTGGCACAAAACCATGTGGACAGTGCAAATATTATATGTATATTTCGAGTGACAGTATTTTTAAACATCCGGACACAGGTGAGTCCTTTACCATCAGAGTTCAGGCCTCCTGTGACACTTGTCATGTGGTTTATTTAGCTATATGCTGCGTGTGCAGCAAATTCTACGTAGGTAAAACGGATTGTAGCCTTAGAGAAAGGTTAAGAGAACATCTTTACAATATAAAGAAATCTAGTATTACGAATGCTTTAGCGAAACATGTTAGTAATATAGACATATAGCACACTTTCAAGTTTACAGTGTTAGGTAGAAATTACACTAGCATTAGGGGTGGTGACATTACAGCGAGAACAGAAGAGATAGAGGCACAGTGGATAGTTAGACTTAGAGCCAATTTTGGCCATGGCCTCAATGAATATGTACCTTTAAAACCTATTTTACAAAAAAGACCTTTACGCAGATGACATAGGTGTGTATTATTAATGTTTATATATATCATGTTTATAATTGTTTTTATTTTTCCATTATGTTTTTCTATACTGATTCTGTATTTTTAAAAATTTTTAAATCTTAATTGGTGTCATGTGATATTAATGACTATATAAGGTGTGTATTTTATACTTCTCATTTATATGTACCTGATGAAGCTACTGTGAAAGCGCTTGTGCTGAATAAAATAGAGCTGCTCAACATTTTTGGACTTTCTTTGAATATTCACGCTTTTTGCATTTGTTGGAGCCAGACCTTTCCTACTGTTTTGTTTGTTTTATACTTTGTGTTTAAGCAAAGGTATCCAGTGCTTTATAGGTATCATTTTGTTCTTTCACATTTCCAAAAATGTTGTTTCCCAAAGTATAATTTCATTGAATGCCCTGAAGTGCATTCTCGAGCCTTGGGAATAATACCGTTTTTCTGAAATAATTTAATCGCATCTTTTTCACTACTGGGCAAATCCCACAGACACATCTTCACAGGACCAATTTAGATATGTTTTTAACCTACATTGAAGAGTAGCACACACTTCTGTGACATACACACACCATACCTCTCAACCTGGAAACATCAAAAATCTGGACAAGGCCCATGAAAAATAGGTACAAATCTGTACGCTGATTAACATCTAATTTGCATACATAATTATGTAACCCCACCCACTCCAGTGGAATTGTGGGATACCAACTTTCGAACGCAAATTGAAGAACAGACAACCAAAACATGGCACCAGAGTCACCCTGCAGCCATTCCAGTGTCCTGTTACCTGGCTATTTTGCCACATTTATTTACCATAAACACTACTAATCTATGCATACTGCTTTACTTCTACAATGATCATCATCTGGTAAACAAGGCAATACCATCTCACAATGAAAATAGGCTTGACATTAAACTTTGCCCTTGAAACTCACATTCATTGAAACCCACACACACCACATCCAAAGAAAATGCATCTGGCCAGTGGTGGATAAAGATTACCTTTGGGTTGTTTTAACTGCTATTGTAGCAGTCTTTAAAATATGAAATAAGTCGGACAATATTTTTAAGTGTTTAGGAAAGGTATATCGAGAAGGGTTACCACAATGGCAAGGCAATTGTTTTGTTGAAGAGTTGTATAGCATAATGGGAGACACAGCCATCAGCACAACTCAACACATTTTGGCCACCATTGTGATATCAGTTAAGAAAAATTTGCATGTTGTATATCTTTGCACATAAATGTCATGTGCAACAATCCTTTTAACCTTGAGAGAAAGCAGTCATGTCATCTTGGTCAGTTACCATGTTATATGTGGGAGTTGTGATAGCTGCCTGGATTGCCAGCAGACACACTGCAGATGATACTGTGTGTGTTACACACTACCTGTCATATGATAGAGTGGTACCCTTTGTGGTTCACTTACCCCTTCACTGTTCACCAGATGGGACATTTTAATGTGGGTACTCAGAGAAATGGGCTGTATAACAGAAATCCTGCATGGTGTTGGCTGTCTCATCTGTGGTATGTGGGAACCACACATAATACCATGCTTCAGCATGTGGGGAGCAAGAAACTGATGGTAGTATTCTCAAAGCAGATACCCAAGATACCCCACTGTGTCCCCAAGTAGGGTACTAAAATGTCCTTGTAGCTGACATATTTAAAGCTACACTACAGCTAAATTAGTACCCACTGGGATAAGATCTTCATGGGATTTCAAAGATGACACATATCCACAGTGTTTTGCATGGTGTCCCTACTCACACAGTACTGGTCCACAATATCAATGTGGTGGAATGTGTCCATGAAGTGTTAAGCATGGTCAGATGGCTGGGTGTCCTAGGGGGAATGATGTGCCCCACCATGCACAGCAGAAATAAGAGCTTGTTACACACATTAATGAGTAATTAAGCAGCCCCTAACATTAATTAGCAATTCCTTTAACATGAATACATTCATAGATTAGTACTAGGCTAACTGATTTTGTGAGCCATTTTTTTTAAGTCTAGCCAATCATCCCTTGTGAGACTCAAACCTTGCATCTTGCGTTTGTAAGGCAAACATTTTAACCATTAGGTCACCCTTCAATTATATAGTGGGCATGGCTCCACTGTTTATCCTTTATACATTTAGGAA
Organism: Protopterus annectens; assembly: GCF_019279795.1. Lineage (NCBI taxonomy): Eukaryota > Metazoa > Chordata > Ceratodontiformes > Protopteridae > Protopterus > Protopterus annectens. The sequence goes on along the minus strand of NC_056728.1, from coordinate 1,664,033,027 downwards.
TCACTCTGTCTTTTTGTTTGTCTCCTTTGCATATCCTGAGTCACCCATTTTAATAATTCCCCCATTACCATAATATTATATGGTAATGCTACAATATTGCTTCAAGTTTAGTAATCTGTAGTAAAAAAAAACTTTCCACTTATATCAGCATTATAAAATATAGTTTAAATATTTTAATAAACATCTGTGATCATTACCAAGATGTACAAACTGTACACATAATTAGCAAAAGTGATACAATCAGTATCAAAGCATTAGAAAATATAAACATCATAAACATAATATATACTATCTCTCAACTTTTACCAAACAATATCTGAATAAAACCTGAAAGAAAATTTGTAGAGGAAGGCCCCAAAGTAGGGACAGCATTTAAATATTGCCCTTATACAGTTAGAAAGTTCCTAGAATAAAATGATTTGTGTTAATATGCATTTTCTGAAGGCTATGAAGTCTGAAACTTAAATATATGTCATTATTTAATGACTTCAAACCACAAATATTATGAGGAACAGATCAGAAATATGAAGCAAAAATCTGGATATTCTCTGAAAATCTGAACAGTTGAGAGGTATCATATGACCTATCCATATATTAACTGTCTCTCACTTATCTCCATTAAGATATTTGCTAGCTAATTTCCTTAAAACCACACATTTCATAGTGCTTCATCATCATCAGGTATGTCATACACACTCAGAGTGTTTAAATAACATTTGTAAAATATAATCAAAATTAAGTACTGCATTTCAGCAGGCAAAACAGCATGTCGAAAATCATGAAATGTTGAACATCACAGTTGAAAAACCTAAGAATATGTATGAATATGAAAAAAAACTGGAATCTTCTAATAGTACATTAGAAGAATGCCTGTCAAAGTGAAATGTTCTAACCAAAACAATATATACATAACAAATAAACAAGCAACAAAGAAAACAAACAGAAAAACGACTTCCTTGCTCTTACTGTACCATTCAGCCTTCTGCACTACTTAAAAGCTTCAAGCTCATGTATACTTACAATCAGCTGTATTATTAGGCAATTCACTTTTTCCTCTGAACAGACGCCTCCTGTTTTAAACCAAAAATCTCATGACTCTAGGTTACATCTTTATCCCTAAGTACATAAAAGTCATGTTTAGGGAAAGCTTGAACAGGGACTTGAATAATCTGGTCATCATAGCAGACAAAGTCCCATGGAACAGTGGAAGCTAATTTATTTGTAAAAAATAACCACTGCTGGGCACAAAATATATTTTTAACAAAGTTGAGAAGCTTAACTTACATCCTAATTCCCTATCATACAAAATGCATCCTTCCATATAACTCTGTTTCTCTTAGCTACCAAATCAGCCAGAATACCTAATCCGTTTCAGACTAACTAAGCTACAAACTAAACTAACATCACCCAAAGCTTCCCCTTAATGTTTTCAGCCAGAGTCAGTGGCAGCCTGGATGCTTCGCAATACCTAAAGAATTAAAAAAAAAATGCCAACTCTACCATTTTTGTTTTTAGCAGAAGTCAAACTTTTAAACCATTATCCAAGAGGCTGCACATCATACTCAATTAAATCTGCCCAGTGCGCAGACAAGTCATATTCAGAGACTTACGTGACGGTGGTGTTAAATCTGCACTGCAGCACGGCTTGAAAATGACTCCATACTCCGTTAAATCTGCCCAGATGAGACGAGACGAGTATTCCATCCATATTCAAACAGAAACAAGCGCGCGAGTATTCAAGCAACTGAACGACATACAAATTGGGTCACGCACATCTCAGCTTAATTCCGACAGGCTGACGGAGCTGACGTCATCGCGCACGTGATGACGTCAGCTCCGAAAGCGCGGAATTTAAAAAAATAGCTTCAAAAATCGGAAACGAAGGGGTACCACTCGGGAATCGTGGCACCCCTTCACTGGGACCCCAAAATTCGGTAAAAACCGAGAAATTCGGGACGGTTGGGAGGTCTGACACACACACACATTTCACAACACACTTTGACAACAATTCTTGGCACGAGAAACGAGAGTAAAGCAGCTGCTCTTGAACCGAATAATCTGGTTGCAATAATACGCAAGTACCACAAACTGATAGCCTTACATTATTCAGGAAGTCCCTTAATCCCCATCTACTTAAGGGAAATAGATGTAACTGCTTTACAGACGTAAGTTAAGTGATTTATATCCAGTTTCACCTTTCATCCTTACTCTCTAATGAATGTGTGCTTTTTACATCTACTAGCAATGCTAGTGCTAATTTCTTTCTCATCCTCCATATTATCTATATTCTATTATTTATACATTTGAACAATGAGCTTTATGTTTGCATAATCTCACCATCTTTATATTTCTATTTGCTTGTATGACCTGTGTAGTAGCTTACCGGGTTAGCAAACGTTAAATAAAACATAGGACACACGGGGAGGGTTGTTAGTCATGGCTGATAAATACAAAAAAAAAAGTATGTTGAATTGGATGACCCATTCCTTGGTATTTAAAACTACTAAAAAGGGTAGTAATTCAGCAAACACAATATCAAATGTTACTGAAATATGTTTTCTATTATTTTGATACACAAAGCAAGTGAAAATCACCATACAGCAGAATCAGTTTTCTAGTGTAAGTAACTGGAAGACAACTATGGATATTATTTATTGATTTGTGGAAAGTATTACATATGTATAAGCTGATAGATTACACTTGGTCAAAGTGATTTTTGGTACACTTGCCTCCACTATGTAACATCAGTCATTAGAAGTATACAAAATAAAATGCACATAAATCCAACACAATTCACAGCAACAAAATATAGAAATGAAGAAATAAAATGTGTACCTTAAAATACTGCCACTCTTTATATTCATTCAAATTGCAGTGTGTGATCATGACTTTCCAACCATCAGCAGCTCTTGTTAGGCACTGGTCATACTGCATAAGTTGATTAGCTTCATTGATTCTAAAAAGCTAATAAAACAGAAACAACAATTAAGCTAAAAGACACTGAATTTTTAATCGGTGTTAAGGCATAATAACTTCCCACTAGTACCTGACCCAAAACAAAATTAAGTTTATTTTTACCATATATTAGAACACAGATTAGATGAAACAGAATGAATTACTGTCTGAAGATAATTCTAATACTTTTTAATATGAAATTACACAACATGGGTAAATTCTGATTGGCAAGAGTCTACTTCTGTCTTTAGTAGCCTAAGATACAATTCAAAATGCAGTGCTTCCACTACATAAGACAGATAGCTTTTTCACAATGACAGTCTCTCTGAATTTCCTTAATATTGTAACAAACGTTTTTTGTGCGATATATATGTTTACAGCACTAATGGTATTAGTGCTACTGTGCTGGCTTATACTGGCCAAGCAGAATATAAAATTATTTCAGATGACTTCAAAATGTATAAACATGCTCACTGACACAGATAGCCCTGAAGTAGAATATATGTAAATATTGAGGGCATGGGATAGATGGGATGGGAAATAAAACAGTGTAGAAGATAACTTATACCATCCTATGCCAAGTCTAGGTATGGGAACACTTGAGATATGCTGCGACCACTGCTGTTCTTTTGGTGAACACCCAGGGGGCTGTGGTGAGACCAAAGGGCTGTTCCTTGAACCAAAAATGACTGGCTTCCAGAAAGAAATGGAGAAATCTCCTGGTCTGTCTCGTTATTTTGATATGAAGGTATTCATACTGGAGATCTATAGAGCACATCCAGAATACTGGAGGTCTATAGAGGACATCCAGTCATCCTTTCTCACAAGAAGTAGAATGGACTGTACCACGGCCATCTATAACTTTGTCTGTTTTACAAAGTGATTGAGGTGACTTAGGTTCAAAACTGACCTGAGATCTACTTTTTTTAAACTAAAAAGAACCTGGAATAAACTACATATCATAACTTGTCTGGGGGAAACCTGATAGATAATTCTGAGACAAACATAAATGAGGATAAGGAGTCATGTTACAGAAAGTATATAAGATGACAGTGACTGACACTAATCTCATTATATGTCAGTGGAATGGGAGTACACCACTACTTCCTTATATCTAGAATGACTCAAAGCAGACTTGAATGTATTATAGGAAAGAGAAAAGGTTGAATAAAACAAGATCATGTTGATATGTAAAGCCCCACTAGCAGCCATTTGTGTAAAAACATATTACAAATTGATAAGAAGCAGCCAGAATGATTTACAGGCTTTAAAATAGCTCAGAAAAAGATATTGTGAAAAAAAAGAGATTTTTTTTTTAGTTATAATGTGGAGTTGTTTTCTTAAGTCTATCCATGTATCCCAGTTGTGATTCAAACCCTGTAGCTTTTGTCTGTGAGATAAGTACCTTAACTATTATACCAAGTCCCAAACCTATTCTTTACGGTCATTACTCTCATTAAGACTCTGCATCTAAAATCCCACAGTCTCCTCCTGCTTCAATATCATCCCTTTCCATTTTGAATTATAACCTTCTACTTGTGTTACGTATTTGAGCCGTAACTGTGTAGCTGTAAAACATCACTTCAAATCAGGTAATCCTAAACCCATTTATCTATTGGAAGGATCAACTTATCCCATTTAACTCTTGTCCTCTTTCCCTCTCCAATAAATTCCTTCAACTCTTGTCCACAACTTCTCCTCTGGTTGATAAAAACGTACCTGACCTGTACATATAAAACTAGAGACTAAAAACATTTTCACAGGTTGTATCTATTTACATCTATAAACAAGAGCTTCCAGTTTCAATTTTTATATTCTCTTTTGTTTAGTCTCTTCCCACATACCCTTAGCTGCCATAACAGAAGCCTTTTTAATCCATACTCCTAAATGCTTAATCTTATCATGTCCCCATAAATACGGGTATTGCTGAACCAATCTGTGTATCAGTACATATTTTACAGCAATAGCCTTTGTTTTATCTTCAATAATTTTATATCCCCAAAAGACTTGAAACTGTGTCAAAATGTTCCACAACACTAAGATGTTCTTTTCTGGTTTTATCAGTTACAAAATGATATCATCGGCAAATAAAGCCAACTTTTCTCAATTACTGTACCAATTATATCCTTGAATTTCTGAGTCCCTTATTTCCTTCGTCAATGGCTCTAAATATAAATCAAAAAAAGGGGGAAGAGGACTCTCCTGCCTGGTTTGTTCAAACACAACTCATCAGAGAGGAATGCCTCCCACTTTAATTCTTGCCTCCAATCCTTCATATATCCTCATAATTAACCTTATCATTATATCAGGGAATGCAAATGCTTCAATTGCCCTACTCATAAAAATCCAATCTTACTCTGTTGAATGCTTCATCTGCATTAAGACCCACAAACAACAGTGGTATTTTTTTATATTCTGCTTCCCTCTTGATCATCACTGCTCTATTAAAATGTTTGCCCCCCCCCCCCTCCATAAAAGCAAATTGATCCATATCTATCAATTTTGGCAACACCTTTCCCATGCTTTTAAAAGGTAGTGTAAACATAACACTTTATAAGCAGTTTAAAATTGAAATGCATCTATATAAAGTTGAGTCCGACAGGTCTTTTATCGTCTTATGGTAACATAGCCACTGCAATTTTCTTTCCAGATGTTGGTGCTTCCACGACTACCAAGATTGCTGCACAGTGATCAGCAGCTTCACTTCAGCTCTCCCCATATGAAAACAGAAACTGAGACAAAGGGGTGTCACTGAACTTAATTCTGGGGAAACATTCAGTTACTGGCTAGTAAGTATACTGCCTGGATACCAGCAAAGGTGAAATTTAGAAAAACTAAATAAAAATCAATCAGAAAAGGTAAGAGAAAACATTATCAGGGAAGGATTCTGCAGCTGTTCATCAAAATGCAGTTCAGGCTTCAGCTTTGGTTCAACAGGTGGCTTCCAGTAATTTAGAGGAAAAATAAATGTACTCAGAGGTAGTTAAAATAAATGAAACATTGAAGGAATGCATCAACTCAAATAACAAAAGGCTGGAAATATAGAAGAAGCTTTAAGTAGTTCAGATGAACTGATAAAACTGAAAAATTCACAGATTGAAATGAAGAAGGTGGCTTAGTAAGAGCTTTTCAAGAACAGCTGTTTCAAAAATAGTAGTGTTATAGAAACTGGAGGAAATTACTGTATTAATTTTTTGAAAGCATACACAAGCAAATGGACTGTTTTTTCACAGCAGTAATATTAATTGAAAGGGCACACAGACTGTATGTGTCAAACCTGGCCATGAGAAAGCAAGCAAATCCTATATCAGCAAAGATGCAATCATACCAACAGAAAGAAAGTACAGTTTTGTACCTACCATAAATGTAGATGTTCGACTGTTCACACTGCTGCGGTCATTACACTTGGGTTATCCTGCTGTCAGGCGGTCCCGCAGTCGGCCAGAGTTCCAAAGTCTTGGTCCGGCGTCGGTTGCTGTCGCTTCTTCCCTGACGTCAGTGCGCCAGGGGTATATAAGATGCATCCAACGCCATTTTCTTCAGTTTTTCTTGCCCCAGATGTCAGGTGCCCCCAATAGGTAGGCAATACATATTGTTAATAAAAAATATACATATAAAATAAAAAGAATACCTTCTGTTACAAGCAAATACACCACAAAGGTTGTATAGGATAGAAAGGTATAGATAAGTCCAGCTAGTTCAGAGGGGATGGAGGGAGGGTAACCTGGACTGCAGCAGTGTGAACACTCGAACATCTACATTTATGGTAGGTACAAAACTGTACTATGTTCATCGTGTTACACTGCTGCAGTCATTGCACTTGGGTAGAATCCCAAAGCTAAGATTGGGTGGCTGGTCCATAAAGAGTTAGGATTGGCTATGAGGCCCTGCAGAATTGCAGTGGCAAACCCTGCTCTGGATTTAGAGTAAAGAGGCAGGTGATAATGCTTGGTAAAGGTGTGCACTGAAATCCAAGTTGCAGCCTCCAAAATTTCCTTGGTAGGTACTCCTCTGAGAAAGGCTGTTGAAGTGGCTGTTGCCCTGGTGGAATGTGGCCTAATGGTATTTGGGACTGATTTTCCATGCTGTGTGTAGCAGTAACGAATACAGTGTCCTATCCATTTGGATATAGTCTGCTTTGAGATAGCCTTGCCCTGTGATCCTGCAGCATATGCTACAAACAGTTGCTCAGTTTTCCTGAAAGCTTTTGTTTTGTCCAAGTAGAAGCGTAGCTGCCTGTGTATGTCCAAAGAATGCAGAAGTTTCTCCCCTTTATTCTGAGGGTTTGGATAAAAATTTGGCAAATGGATGGTTTGGTTAAGAGCCACACTAGATATCACCTTTGGCATAAAGGTAGGGTTTGTCCTTAAAGAAACCCTGCCCTGATGAAAAATTATAAAAGGTTCCACTGCCATTAATGCCTGTAGCTCTGAGACTCTTCGTGCTGAAGTTATTGCCAGGAGCAGAGCTGTTTTCCATGATAAAAATTTTAGATCGGCTGTGTTGGCTGGCTCAAAAGGTGGTAGGGTCAGTTTTTCCAAAACGAAATTGAGGTCCCAAGTCAGTGTTGGTGCTCTCTGGGGTGGTCTTATGTTTTTAGCCCCTCTGAGGTACTGCTTTAGCAAGGGATGAGAGAATAAAAGAGGATCCATGTTGTAATGTGCTGAAATGGCAGAGGTGTGGATCTTAATCGATGAGAAGGATAGGCCTCTGTCCAGCATCTCAGTTAAGTATTGTAAAATCTGAGGAATGTTTGGAACCAGAGGGCCAAGGTTTTGAGCCTGGTTCCAGGCGCAGAATCTCTTCCATTTTTCTGAGTATGCTTTCCTGGTGCTAGGCCTCCTGGCCTCCAAAATGATAACAGCTTTAGAGAGAGGTGTTGCCTGTATGGCTAATGTATTTGCCATGCAGCTAGGTTTAGGGTTTTGAGCTGACCGTGCAGGATCTGATTGTTTTGTTGAGTCAGAAGGTGTGGAATTTGAGGCAAAATCCATGGTGGTCCTTGAGCCAAGTTCCTTAAGATAGGGTACCAGTGCTGGCATGGCCAGTCTGGAGCAATCAGGATCATCTGTGGTTTTTCTTGTCTGGCTTTTAGGAGTACCTTTGAAAGGAGAGGCAGTGGCGGGAAGGCATAAACTTTTAGGTTTTTCCAGCTGAACAAGAGAGCGTCCACTTTCCATGCTTGTTTGTGATAAGTCCCTGTGCAGAATTTTTGTAGTTGGCAATTCAGTGGGGAGGCAAAAAGATCTATGTCTGGGCATCCCCATTTTTGGGTTACCATGCTGAAGATTTGTGGATTAAATTTCCATTCTTGAGGGTCCATGATATTTCTGCTTAGATCGTCTGCCAGAATATTTTTTTTTTCCTGGCAGGAATTGTGCTTGCAGGTGAACTTGATATGTTAGAGCTGTGTTACACAAGGTCATGGCTTGCCTGCATAGGGGATAAGAATGAGTGCCCCCTTGCTTGTTTATGTACCACATTACTGTGGTGTTGTCTGTCTTTAGTAATAATTGTCAAAGCTGTTAGGGCATTTTGAACAGCCAACATCTCTTTTTGATTGATGTGAAGATGCATCTGGTCTGTGGTCCACTTGCCCTGAATGCATTTTCCTGCCATGTGTGCTCCCCAGGCGTAATCCGAAGCATCTGTTGTTAGAGTTTGCCTGGCTGTGGGTTGGGTAAAAGGCTGACCCTTGTTTAGGTGACATGCCTGTGCCCACCATCGAAACTCCTGTTGTAGGCAGGGAATCATTGGTATTACTGCTTCTAAACTGTGAGAGTGTTGAGTCCAAACACTTTTTAAGTACCATTGTAATTTCCTCATATGCATTCTGGCATATGGTATTAGTAGAATGCAGGATGCCATGAATCCCAGGGCCTGCAGAATTTTTCTTGCAGGGAGATGGGACTTTTTTTGCCAGTAATTGAAAATATTGAGTTAGCTGAACTTGTTTGTCTGGCGTGAGGTAAGCCATCTGGGCCGTTGTATTTAAGCTGGCACCCAGGAATATGATCTGTTGCGAGGGCACAAGTTTTGACTTCTTTTCATTTACTGTGTACCCTAGAGAAATTAGCAACCTTTTTACAAACGCCAGATGCTGTAGAAGAATGTCCTTTGTCTCTGCTTGAATGAGGCAGTCGTCCAGGTATGGATATATTTGAATTCCTTTTTGTCTGCAAAATGCAATTACTGGTGCCAGGCACTTTGTGAAGACCCTGGGCGCAGTAGATAAGCCAAAGGGCAGTGCAGAGAATTGGTAGTGCATTGTACCAGCTTTGAATCTGTGGTATCTTCTGCAATTTTGTCTGATAGGGACATGCAGGTATGCCTCTTTGAGGTCCAGAGTGACAAGCCAAGCCTTCTTGTCCAGCATGGGTAGAAGCTGCTGTAATGCTAACATTTTGAATTTTGGAATATCCAGGTAAGTGTTCAGAATTGAAAGGTCTAGTATGGGCCTCCAGGCCTTGTCCTTTCTGGGGACCAGGAATAGTCTCGAGTAAAATATTTGTCCTTGTTCCTGTTGTGGTACTTTTTGAATAGCTCTCATGTCCATGAGGGCTGAAATTTGTTTTTGTGCCTCTGCCTATTGATTTTGTGGCAGGTCTGGCATTCCTTTTAGGCTTGGTAAAGTATGAAAGTGGAACCTGTAACCTTGAGACACAATATTCAGAACCCATTTGTCTTGGGTGATTGTTTGCCAGTTTTGAGAAAAAAGTGCTAGTTTTCCCCCTAAGGGGGCTTCCAAAAGGGACGTGCTTGGCGTACGAAGGGGAAAGTCATTGTGACTGTTTCCTGTAAGGGTGAGACTTGTTCTCACCTCCTTTTGGGGTTGAGGTGCCCCACTGTCGCTGTCTGTTTGAGCCCTGGTGTTGAGATCTGCCTCTTGGGCATCAGTATCTGCCTCTCTGTGCCCTGTCTGACACTGGAAAGGACCAATTCTTTGTTGGCCAATTTCTGCTAAACCGAGGTGGCTGTACCTGTAAGAAATCCTTGACTGTTTGCATAGATTTAGCTTTATCCACCATTTTCTTTAACACCTCTTCTGCCTTAACACCAAACAAGGTATCATGCTGGCAAACACAAGTTACAGGATTTGAGTCTCACAAGGGATAATTGGCTAGGCTTGAAAATGGCTCACAAGGGCAGTTAGCCTAGTACCAATCTATGAATCTATAAAGGAGCATCCAATAATTTTGCCTTAACATGATCAGGTAAACTCTGTTCTTTTAACCAAGCATGTCTTCGAATCACAGAACCTGTAACTGCGGCTCTACAAGAGGCCTCTAAAGAATCAAAACCACAATGCAGAGTATGTTTTCCCACCTGCTCAACTGCATGCAATAAATCCTGCATTTCTTTACAATCAGGAGCTTTTGAACTTGCAAGCATTTTCTGTTTTAACTGAGCCATTAAATATTGTTGGTACTTAAGCATGTGAAACTGGCAATTTAAAGCTCTTACTGCTAAAGTTGCAGAAGTGTATACTTTCTTCCCCCATCTATCCAAAGCTCTGGAATCTCTGTCAGAGGGTACGGGATTTTTTGCAATGGAAGCCTTAACCCCTTTTGGACCCTGGGAAATAGTTTCTGGATCAGCAGAAGGGTTTTTGTAAAGAAACTTGTGAGAGTCAGGGACTCTATAGTACCTGTCTGGCTTGGCTGGAGCAGGGGGCAAAGAATCAGGAGATAAGCTGGATTCAGAGAACACATTATCCACAATGTCTAGCACAGGCGGAATAGCCAGCGGCCTGTGCTGAGGCAATAAAAGGAAATCCCTGAGCCTTTTCTTGGATTCTGAGTAATCCTGACTTTCCCAATGGAAATGCTCCCTCATGGTATGTAAAGTTTCCCCAAAAGAATAATCCTCAGGAGGAGAGGCTGAAGGGATAGATTCTTCAGGATCAGAGTCCTCATAGGGGGGTAGAGAGTATCCTTGGTCTGAAGAGGAATCAGAGGAAATGGAAACCCAATCAGAGGAATCATAGTCTGTATCCTGCCTAGGCCTTTTCTCAGGGGGTGGGGGGGTGGGAACCCCTGATTAGAGTAATGAGGTCTTCAGCCATTTTAAGCATCTGTTTCTTAGGCATGGAGGACTGTCCAGGAGACTGCTGTACTTGTTTCTTTGTCTTTAATGGTACCTTTGCCTTGGCTGTTGTTTTAATGGTAAGTTGTGAAGGTCTGAAAACACCCTCAGAAGCCGATGCTTGCTCAGCGTCTCCGGACCCATCTGAGGGATTAGTTTCTGTAGGCCCAATACCTTGAGTTTCCAGAGGCCTAGTTGTCTCCATGTGGGAGTCAGAAGCGGCCTGTGGCTCTGAGGTAGCAGGTGTCAGGGGCTGCAAAAGTGCCTCACTGAGAACCGGTGACTGGCCTAGAAGAGGTTTAGTCGGTTTTGGACCTCGGATGCCTGTCTTTATCCTTGTCTTTGCGTTTTTTCTGTATTGAGGTCGTCGGTTGATCCGACGGCATGGCATAATTAAACCTTTGGCCAAAGTAGTGCAAAGCAAAATCAAAATGTCTTTTTATAGTGCGTTTGTTAAATCTAGCACAAAACCGACAACTAGTGGCATCGTGATCAGGGCCTAGGCACGGAATACAGTAAGAGTGGAAGTCCTTTTGAGGTATTTGCTTCCCACAAGAAATACAATTATTAACTTTTTCTGACATCGGTCTGAGGCAAGAAAAAAGTTTCCCCAATGGGGTACTTAGCTTTATTGAAGACTTTGGATCTGAAATTCGACTTCGAAAATCTCAGGAGTCGGCCGACCGGCACTTGCGAACTGCTTCTGCTTCGGGCACTGCGCGGCAAGAAAGACTGAAGAAAATGGCGTTGGATGCATCTTATATACCCCTGGCGCACGCACTGACGTCAGTGAAGAAGGGACAGCAACCGACGCCGGACCAAGACTTTGGAACTCTGGCCGACTGCGAGACTGCCTGACGGCAGGATAACCCAAGTGTAATGATTGCAGCAGTGTAACACGATGAACATCTGATCCTTATAAAAGTGTGGCAGAAGGCAAAGTATTACAATCAGAGATAGCAGAGTATTTATAGAAAATAACCCTTCACTGTAGACCAGGCAGAAGAGAAGAACAATTTCTCCCACTAACAAGAGAACGTAGAGAGGGGGTCTGAGATTCAAGCTGCTGTATCCAGCTGTCTTCAAAGTATTTTTTTTCCCTGGAGGATCAAAGTAATTTTTGATGGAGAGCAGGGTAAGGAGGAAATAGAAAAGTCTATCCAATAAAAAGTAATCCAGCAAGCAGAATGGGATTTTGCCAGTGAATCCTTTTCCAGCATTCCAAAAGAAAATGTTTGAGACACAAAAAAGCACAGGAGTTGACTAGAAGAATCAGGAATACCTTAGACATGAACCAGAGTCTGGTGTTGTGGGTTAGAGATGAACAGAAAGACAACCAGTAACACAGAAATATGTAACTAAATGGAAGACCATAAAGTATCTGTCACATTTGTGAAATACGGCTTTGTAAGAAAAAGTGGCTGAAAAAGACTGGACATTTGTTGGCTTTGTTAAATTTGTGTAGGCTGCAAAGCATATACCCCACTGTATGTCATTAATGTTTAAAAGGACACTAAAAGAAAAAAATAAATAAATATTTTTATTAGTATTTTGTATAAAACATTTCATGATATAAACTGTATGTTATGTATAGTAAAGCAGTTTTATGTAGTCAAGGGTATTTTAAATGTGGAAGAGTCTTTTCAGCAAATGTTATATGTGCTAAAGATGTTAAAGTAAACAGTACCTTTTCAGTTGTAAGAAATATAGACTTTACAAAAAACAAGTAATCTCCGTGGTATCCCCGAAGTCTCAAAACAACCCACTAAAGTGTAGTGGGTCTAAAAACAAAACAGTGTAAGAAACTTCTCTGTGTGGAAGATTTTCAGTCCATATATTTCTAGTTAATCACTGTATATTAATCAGATCAGACAATAGCAGTAGAAGTAGCGAACGTAAACCTGTCAAGTCAAAAAGTAATAATAGAAAATATATAATTCTACAGCATTTCTAAGTATTCGAAAGTAATCCAAGCAAGGCAGGCAGTCTGTTTCCAGTCGAAAATCCTTTATTAAGTACACAGACAAGCGATCCAAGTAAAACAAAAATAGAGTAATAATTTCCTCACAAGCTTTCTAAATATATATATATATATATATATATATACTTTTTTTCAGGTATGGGAGTGGTTTATTGTGCTGTAAAACAAAGTGTTATTGGTACACATGTTAAATTCACATCCCTTCCCCCATCAGTGTGACATTCGAGCTGGCCCTGCCCTACCTAGTAGCTGTCATAATAATATATAGCCCTAATGTACTTTAATGGTACATCTTATTTAACCCAATTATTAAGTAGATTATTAAGTCTGTAATTTTATACAAGGCAATATACTACATGGCTGGAAATATATCATTAAGATGAAAAGTCTTGTAAAATGTGATATAGGTTCTAATTGAGATGACATGAAGCAACTGTATGTGATCAACCTGTCAAAAATTAGTGGGTGCATGTAACGCAAAAGCTGGAGACAGACATTTAAAAAAGCTGTCATATAAAATAGGTGGGAATAACTTCTTCTCATAATGACTGCACTAAACATTACTTTGGATTGTGAATGGCCTCATAAGAATAGAGAAAAAGGTAAGAGTATTGAATTATATTCAAAAATGCAGAGATAAAACAGCAATGCTACAGGAGACACATTTGGAAAGAAGTGAGCTTGTAAATTTGATAAAGAAAGGATTTCAAGATGGATATTCATCAGACTATCATAGACAAAGGAAAGTGGGATGACTTATACTAACTGCTATAGGAACTAGGGAGGTGGACTATGCTGGCATGTGCTTATATTCCACCTAAAACTGCTGTTTTTGAGCTTAAAAAATTGGGAGAAATAACCAGCTTTCAGCAGGGAATATTACTTATAGGTGGGGACTGGAACTTGATTTGCAACAGTAAGAATGTATCTGGGGGACCTAGAAGGGAAAATATAATAAGAGAGTAGATTTCTTAAGACATAAAAATATTTGGTATGGAAGAAGTAGAGAACTTGGAGAGTATTTACTTATTATTCCCCAAGGTACAACAATTGGGTTAGACTAGATAGAAATTATACTTCATAAGAGCATGTGCATTTAATTGAATGCTTCACATCCAATAACTATTTCAGACCATGCACCAATAACTAAGATAAAAATGCAGGGTAATGAAGTAAAAATGAGACAATGGCACTTCTCCACCTACCTGTTAAAAAGAGACAAATTAAAAAATGGGTAATGGAAATTATTTGAGAATTATTTAAGCAATAACCTATGAGTAGGTGTGGGTATTGCTCATATACCCACATGCATGAGTTGGTTATTGCTATTACACAATGACATTTAAGAAAAAAATTGCTTACTTTTCTCATGTCTTTGTATAACGGCGCTGTAGTGTTCCTCTGCATTGTTTCCTCATTCTTCCGCGTTTGTTAAAGTACTGCACATGCATATGGGACTTAAGTACCCCCGCTTACAGAGTACATCAGTGCTGTTGAAAGCAATCAATGGAGAAAGGAAGACTTCTGTTGCTTTTTAAAAAAAAAATATAAAATCCTTACAGTTTCGAGGTACAAGAGAGACAGGGCAGAGATACAAACAAAATCGGGTAAGTTTCTTTAGTTTTGCAGAACGTACCTGATTTTCCTTGTATTTGCTACATGCCAAATGTGGACAAAGCATTAAATAATGGGGGACAAAGGCCCTAGAATAGGGAATGATTGTAAATGTTGCTCTTATAAACTTAGAAAGCTTCTAGACTAACAAGATTTGTGTTACTGTACATTGTCTGAAGGATATGAAGTCTCAAACTGAAATGTGTCATTTATTTAGTGACTTCACACCTCAGTGATTTGATGGAAAACCACAAATTTATGAGGAAGACCTCAAAAGTATGAGACAAATATCTGGACATTTTGTGAAAATCTGGAGAGTTCAGATGAATGCCCTAGCATATACTATTAGAAGAATGTCTGGTCAGTCTTCAGTGGCTGGACTTTTTTCTATTGGTATATGCTTGATTTACAATGGGTACGCTGGTTGGGCTGACCAATCAGAGTGCATGTTTCTGAATAGTAATAAGCTACTGTTGTGTAATATGGACGACAGAAATTTCACCTGAACTTATAGTTAGTGAGTGGGATAAGATGAAGTGGAGTTTAAAAACAGGGTAGAAATAAAAGAAAGAGATATAGTCAAAACCACAAATTTATGAGGAAGACCTCAAAAGTATGAGACAAATATCTGGACATTTTGTGAAAATCTGGAGAGTTCAGATGAATGCCCTAGCATATACTATTAGAAGAATGTCTGGTCAGTCTTCAGTGGCTGGACTTTTTTCTATTGGTATATGCTTGATTTACAATGGGTACGCTGGTTGGGCTGACCAATCAGAGTGCATGTTTCTGAATAGTAATAAGCTACTGTTGTGTAATATGGACGACAGAAATTTCACCTGAACTTATAGTTAGTGAGTGGGATAAGATGAAGTGGAGTTTAAAAACAGGGTAGAAATAAAAGAAAGAGATATAGTCAAGAAATAAGAATTATTTAGAGGGGCTGACGAAAGTTAAACTATTGTAGAATAAGGAGAATGTCACAGAACAAGAAGATGGCACAACTGCAGAGTGCCAAAGAGAAAATAAGAGTATCTGGATAATATGCAGTAAAGCAACTGTTTCTGATAGCTCCAGAGTACAAAAACTCTTAGCATAACAACTTAGGCAACAGAGTAGAATGTTGCCAAACTTAGGGAGACTATAGCAAGGAAAATAACCAAAGATCTTGTAGAGGCATTAGACAGAGATTTTGGAAATCTTCTGAAAATCTGTATTAAAGACAGGAATGCAGAAATCAAGAAAAAGTACAAATGGAAATATTTATGGAAGATTTAAGTATGCCAAGGTTAAAGGCAGACAAGGCTCAACAATTAACGGCTAAGATACGAGGAGATGAGACATAAACCAGTCACATATAATCAATCTGTAGGGAAGTCTGTTAAGATAGATGGTATTCCTGTGGAAGTTTGGAAGCTAGGAGGGAAGTAAGCGATAAAGATGTGGAATGTTTTAACAGTATTTTAAAAGAACACCAACATCCTGGAAGAAAGACGTGGTGGCTGTTATACCTAAAGATGGTAAAGATCCATCAGACCCAGCTTCATAAAGGCCCATTTCAATTTTAAACCATAATTATGAAGTGTTTATGTCTATAATAGCTAAAATAATGGCAAAGGTGTTGCCAAAATTGATAGATATAGATCAGTGTGGTTTTATGGAGAGGAGGAAGACATCTGACAACATTAAGAGAGCAATGATGATCAGAGAAGAAATAGACTGTATGAAAATACAGCTGTTGTTCATGGGTCTTGACATTTGATTACTGGGGAAGTCCGACTGGGTAGGAGCCCATTTTCAGCAGAGGCTGAAGCAGAAAAGCTCCAAAGTATATTGCAAAACATTTAAGAATAATAATTTTACAGTCTTTAAAGATAATAGAAAAAAAAACTGTTTAAATAATTATACAAAATTAGACATAACATGAAAACATTGGTTAAGAATAAATACAAATTATATGATGATTTAATAGAGACATTTTAGCCAGTTTATAGAGAACTTGAAGGTAAGTTAGAAAAATACAAACAGGAACTGCAATACAAAGTGAGATAAAAGCAGGCTTATGGTATACTTAGAGAGAAAGGCAGGGGAGAGAAACTGATAAGTAAGGGAATGAGTGAAGAAGGGAAAGTTAAGGAGATGTAAGGTATAAATAGGCATTTGCTCACATTTAGGGATATAGCTTTTGGCTAGGAAGTCTTTCAGAACAGTTTTGAAGGATGGGAGGGAAGTAACTGAACTAATGGATAGAGATAAGAAGTTCCAGGCCTAAGGAAAATGGTAAGAGTACAGACAATGCCTAGCAGATTTGACAGGTTTGTGGACAGAAAGGAGTTTTTCATCACTGGATCATAATGACTGACTAGAGACATAGTTGTGTAGAATGTTGTTTAGTGCTGGACAAGTAGATTGATTCTGGATAAGGTTTACTATTGAATTGTCGATCCCGTTATGTGCGACTCGCATTGCACGAACGCGGAACTGCGAACATCACTACACAGACTCCCAGATGTGCGAACGGCAAAACCTCGCCCCACATCCGACCCATGGTAGCATGGGTGTGGAGGTGTTGCGCGGCCGGTAATGTCGATCGTCGGAGTTTTCGCGGTTTCGGTTCACTAGCGAAATGTTTTCGGTGTTTCGGTTCACGCAAACGCGTCGATGGGGTCGCCATTCGCACGAAGTGTATTCGCACATTTGATAGTAAACTTCTGGATAATTTTATAGGTGGTAAGAAGCTGACCATGACATGTTATTTGATGGGGTAGTTCGAAAAGCTTTTTAGTGCTACACAGTTGTGGGTTCTAAAAGGGGTATCTGCTGCAAATTTAGCAACTTTGTTACACCATTGTTCAGGTTTTAATTTTTGTAATGCTTGAAGGTTGGTAAGGATAGGAGTGCCATAAAGAATTCTGTGGAGGAGATAAGTAGTGACAAGTGTAGCTTTAGTTGCATCTGTGAGGAAGATTTTGGCTCTATAAAGCAGCCCTAGTTTTAATGACTTCAACTGGTGTATTATCAAGAGAGATGACTTTAATTTTTTTTCATGGCAGAGAGATTTGGTGAAAAAACAGTAGTAGTTTTTTGTTTTGTTTTTTTTAGGGGGAGCGTGAGTTTTGAGTTACAAAGCTATGTTTCAGTTGCTGTTAAAGCTTCCAGAGTAATTATTTGGAGGTGTGCCACATTGTTGAATGTGCAAATGAGTGTGGAGTCATCTGTGTACTGTATTAGGGAGGCCTGCTCTGTAGCTGTGTGGAGAGTGCTGGTGAGAATGTTAAAGAGGAGGGGACCAAGGACACCGGTGGTGATTGGGAGGTATGGAGAGAGGGTGGAGTGCCATTTTACTGACTGATACCTGTTGGATATGTAGCTTTTGAACCACAGAAGATTTGGCTGACAGAGACGTAATGAGGACATTTGAAACAGAAATTTGCTGTGACAAAATGTGTTGAATGCTTTAGATAAGTACAGAAAGAGAAATAAGGAGAATAGGTTGCCATTATCTCTAGATTTAGTGACAGTATCGATATAGGTTAGAAGTGCAATGCTAGTACTATGGGAGAGATGAAAACCATGTTCTATAGGGGTTAGGAGTTTTTTTGTGCAGGAAATAGTTTAGCAATTGTTTCTGAATACAGTTTTAAAAATTCTGGAAAGGAGGGATAAGATTGCTATAGGTCTAAAGCTAGTAATGTCTGCTGAATTTTCTCCTCTGTGCAGAGCGATAATGTGTAACTTTTTCCAATGAGAGGGAACCTGGGATTCCTGGACAGACCTATTTATAAGGATTGAGACAGGGTAGGCAATGCTTTCAGCTGCTAATTAAAGATATTTGTTTGGAAGGTCATCAACTGAAGTAGAGCCTAGTTTGAGTTTAACAGTAGTCTTATACAGGATATGGGCCCAGGTTTGACTGTGAAAGTGGATGTGGCGATATGTGGCTGCTGGGCAGGGTTAGGATAAGATCCATGGGGAACCCTTGGTTAGAGCTGCTAAACTATGAAGTAAGAGTTGAATTGTACTGCATTTTCAAGTGATGAGTTATTGGAGAGGGTTTAGGGTTGAATTTATGGCCAGGATGCTAGACGTCTTTAATAACTGTCCAGAATTTTTTACGGTTGTGCTTACTATTATTCTGAAAGTTATAGTACAGTTTTTGTTTTCATTAATTTGCTTTTTAGTGCGATTGCAAAGCATTTTGAAGTTTTCAAGATATACCTTTGCCTTTCTTTCTATGCTTTTTCTCTATCCTGCGTTAGCATTTTAGTCTTTCTGAATAGCCAAATTGCATTGTTTGTTTTTAGTCTCTTCCTTCTAGGAGGTGCAAGGCTTCCACCCTCAGGTCAAATTACAACAAACAGTAATCAGTTTATAGCCAATACAAAACAACTGGCAGAGAGGTAAAAAGTGGAACAGGTTTCCTTTCATTTCCTGAATGCAGAAACCTGTCCATCAAGAAGACTTAGTAACTGGCATATACAGCTTAATCTACTGGTCAAGAAAAAGGACAGTTGTCAACTTAGTAAATGGTCCTTAAACAGCAAGGACAACTCTGTCGGGGAGTGTTAAAAACTCATTTCCAGCAAAGGCAGGCGCATATTTGACTAGATAAACCTAATACACAGCAAGGTTCTTCAAGTATTTGCTTACATTGTTCAAAGACAAAATTCTCAGTGAAAATGTTTGGGAGTTGGCCCTTGTGGCAGAGCTTATGCAGTACCTGGGGTGGATGTAGTGATTAGAGGCTCTGAATGGAAAGGAAAGAAGAGAAAAAAAAACCCTTCTAAACTGTCATATTATATTGAGGCAATAAAGTTAATAGCTATTATAAAAAGAGATGGAGAGAGAGGACTACAGAGAGTCAGAGTGAGAGAATATGGGGAAAGTATAAGAGCAGAGAGATGGTAAAAAAAAAAAAAAGTCTATGAATGTAAGCTGAAAGTAGGTTAGGAAGAGGTATACCGATGGGGAACCACAGTAATACAATGTATATCAAACTGTATAGAGCAAGTTATTGTAACATAGCACTATACTGATAAGCATAATATAAAGCTATCACTTAATATTTGTGGGATTAACCAGTATATCAAATGTGTTTTATGTATCAAAATACCAGAAACGGACATACTTGTTCAAGGGGCACAGGCTCAACATACATAAAGCTTAAACTATTTAAATGAAATTTATACAACTACAACACATTATCATGGCCCGTTCAATCTTCTACAAAGTCTTAGAACAAACAGAAATATAATAACATATGACACATACTGCACAGTGAGGAAGCTGGTGACTGAGTAGAGAGAAGAGAATAGTGAGGAGACATTTAGCAACACATTTTACTACAGTGACGTCCCACACTCATGTCACATTATAACAGAATAATCAGTCTACAGCCAGTACAAAGCACTTAGCAGAGAAGTACAAAGTAGAACAAATTTCCTGAATGCAGAAATCTGTCTGCCAGGAAGACTAAGTAACTGGCATATATAGTGTAATATATTGGTCAAAAGAAAAGACAGTGCCCAACTTAGTAAGTGGCCCCTAGAGTGCAATAATAACCCTGTTTGGGGGGCTGATAAAAACTAATTTCCAGCACAAGCAGGAATGTATCTGACTAGATGAACTTAATACACAGCAAGGTTCATTGAGCAGACATAACAATAAGGTTAATTAGCATATATGAAGGATCAGAGGCAAAAATAAAAGTGTGAGGGTTCCTCTTTGATAAGTTGTGTCTGAACAGAGGAACCAGGCAGGGGTGTCCTCTTTCCCCTTTGTTATTTGCATTACATTTAGAGCCATTGGCAAAGAAAATAAGGTACTCAGAAATTCAAGGATATAAATTGGTATGGGGATCAAGAAAAATTGGCTTTATTTACAGGCAGTATTATTCTGTACCTGATAAAACTAGAAAAGGGCATATCAGTGTTGTGGAACATTCTGAAAGTTTTTTCGGGATATAAAATTAATGAAGGCAAAACAAAGGCTATAACTGTAAACTATGTAAACACATATGAATTGGTTTAACAATCCCCATACTTATGGGGACACTATATAATTATGTATTTAGGAGTATGGGTTAAAAAGGATTCTGTTATGGCAGCTAAGAATATGTGGGAAGAAATTAAACAAAATACAATACGAAAACTGTGAAACTGGAAGCTCTTGTTTTTGGGTATGGATAGATTAAAAGTAGTGAAAATGTTTTTAGTCCCTTTAGTTTTATCAACCAAAGGAGAAGTTATGGACAGTAATTAAAGAGTTGAAGGATTTTATCTGGTCGCATGAGGGCAAATGTCAAGTGGAATAAGTTGATCCTTCCACTAGGACAAGATGGTTTAGGATTATCTGATTTGAGGGGATATTTTAGAGGTAGACAGTCATGGCTCATATACGTAATACAAGCAGAAAGCTATAATTCAAAGTGGAAAGGGATGAGGATGAACTTGGGGGGGATTCAAGAAATAAGGACAGAATGGGATTTTGGATACAGATTTTAATGGAGAAGAACAGCAGCCAAGCAAATTATTATATTCATAAAGTAGCAGAAAGTATTCTAAGAAATAAGCCAACCCGATGATGGAAAAAGGAGATTCTGCAATTAGGGGTACAGAGAACAGGCAGTAGGGGCTGGAATTTCCTGGGGAAAACTGGCAAAAGAGCCAAAGTATTTGGAAAGAGAAAGGTAAAAGAATGGGAAGTGGCCGAGAAGACATCTGGACTGCAGTACAGAGACAGTCTTCATTATCAGGGACTGGTAATAGTATAGGTATAGGGAGAGTGAAAGGGGAATCCCAAGTGAAAGACCTGCTCTGGTAGAGTTTTTGGATGAATCTAGTACAGAAGCTGCTGTTAAAAGGGAATAATTAGTAGGACATATAAAATATTGTACAATAACTATTGAAGCAATTGGTTAGAAAAGAATGGGAACAAAACAGTGTAAGAAACCTCTCTGTGTGGAAGATTTTCAGTCTATATATCTCTAGTTAATCACTGTATATTAATCAGATCAGACAATAGTAGTCAAAAAAATGATAAAAATATATAATTTGAAACATTATACAGAATTACTAAGTATTCGAAAGTAATCCAAGCAAGGCAGGCAGTCTGTTTCCAGTCATAAATCCTTTATTAAGTACACAGACAAGCGATCCAAGTAAAATAAAAATAGAGTAATAGTTTCCTCACAAGCTTTCTAAATATATATACTTTTTATCAGGCAAGGGAGTGGTTTATTGTGCTGTAAAACAAAGTGTTATTGGTACACATGTTAAATTCACATCCCTTCCCCCATCAGTGTGACATTCGAGCTGGTCCTGCCCTACTTAGTAGCTGTCATAATAATATAATAACTCTTATGTACTTTAAATACAATTTATAATGATGTGGTACCTCTTATTTAACCAGATTATTAAGTAGATTATCAAGTCTGTGATTTTATCCAAGACACTATACTACATGGCTGGAAATAGATCAACCTTAGTCCATTTGGCAATCAAAAAAAAATATATACACTTTGCATGTAAAAATGTAATTGTAAAAATCATATTCTTTTTTCATAACCTATTGCACCAACTGTCAAAGTTTCTATGTGGGCAAAACTGAGAGGGAATTAAGAAAACGTATTTACGAGCATCTTTATGACATGACCAGGAAGAAGGAAACCCAACGCCTTCTACAAACACTCACTCTCCTGCCCAGAACCCAAAATCCAGTTCCTAGTCCTGGAACAGGTTGAGCCAGATGCAAGAGGTGGTGACTGGGAATCCACCTTGGGCTACCGTGAACTATTATGGCAGTTGAGACTGAATGCAGGGAAGCCACCAGGTCTGAATGGGATGATCAGCATTAAACCGGTCCTCAAGCTTAGGAGGGCTAGGTTGTAACTCTCATACTTGACCCCCTTCATATCATAACATCTCCACACAGCACACTAAATTATTGAACACCCACGGTTATATGACTCCGACTAATAAATCAAATTCTACATGAAATTTTATATAGATGGGAATTAAAAATATCTCATGCATATTTAATTGCATGTTTTTACCAGTGTAAAATAAAAAAATGTTTAACAATTCACTGACAATCTAAACACATTTTTAAACATATTCTTTAACAATCTTTAACCCCAATCAGACTTCAGACTTCTATGTTCTGAAACCTAGGAAACTGGCATTTTAAAATGTTTTTTATGGTTAGTCAATTTTTATATAAGTGCACATGTTATTGCAAACATTTAATTTTTCAAGTTGATATAATGATTAACTTCTTTTAATACCCAACTTTAAAGTACCAGAGCACCTTAGTATTAGATTTCACTAATTAATTAATTGTATAATTGCCAGGCTATTTAATGGAGGTTACTGCACACTGCAATTTGTTTTCACTTGATAAAGCTCAGGATTGCCTGAGCGAAAGCGCTTGTGTGATTTTATCTGTGACTTTTGGAATACTTCAGAAATAAAAATACAGCTTTATGGACTTTAGCAGAGTTCCGGTTCCTTTCTTCAAGGTCGTGGATTATTTTTTGCTTGTCTTTGGTTTTTTGTGCATTACTTCACATAACCTATTGTTAACAAAGATCACTTTCGTCCTACACTTTTTCAGGTCTGTGTACAAGAACCCTAAAAACTATGTATAAAAACATTATTGTATAACTAGTTAGTATTGTTATTACACATCATTTTGAATAAAGTGTGTGTGTGTGGAACCAGAAAAAAAATAATAAAAAAAAATGTATGATGATGGAAACAAAATATACACTTAAATTAAAACTGGTTTAAAATGGTATTTAAAAACAACTGGTAGAATAAAATAAAATAAAATTAGTCATGTAAACAATGTGGCAATTTTCTATGTTCCAGTACACTTTTAATTGAACAGTAGTAGTTTAGTCCAGGCTTCCTAAAAGAGTTCAGCTTTAATTGCCACAAGTCCATGGTTCCCCAGAATATTTTGGATGTCTCCTTCAAGATCACCCATGTCTATGCGATCCAGGATCTGGAATTTAAAACTGTGTGCCTTTTATGAAGAGAAAGGTGTTTGGCTAGTGCTTTATTTTTACATCCAGAATGGATTTCTGACAGAGACTGGATAAGCAATTCACAAGAAAAGAAAGGGAGGACATATGTATGGCTCCCAAACATGCAACAAACGGTAGAAGATTTAGGATTTTTTTTTCTTGGAAGTGTTTGCATAGGTATTTTTATACTCCAAGCACACTCCAAAAAACTTTTCCACAGGTAGATGGCAATCATTGGAAATGTGTTGGAGAAGAAAGAGGTAACTGGTGGCATATGTTCTGGAAGTGTAATGGGGTGGTAAGCTTTAAGAATTCTCTACAGACTACCCTTTCAGAAATACTGGGTGAGCTAATGGGTGTAACTAAGGAAACTATTTTTTGAGCTGGGATACAGAATCTGAATTGCCTAGACATGGTAAGGCCTTGTTAAGTTAATTTCTGGTGGCTGCCAAAAAACAATTACTAAAAAATAGAAATCAAAGTCTAAACCAACTGTGTATTTGAAGTAGTTAATATTGTAACAGATATAAAAAAATGGAAGTGGGATCTTTAGAAAAGTGTAGGAGCAAACTATATAGAAATAAGAATATAAGTAAAAAAAAGATTTTTAATAAACAATGCTTTTTATTGAGTCATTCTAAAAAGTAAAAAAAATAAGGAAGAATAGTGAAAACTTTGCAAAAGAAACACAGACAAGCTAATTTCATAAAAGCATTCAAAGCAGGTTTTGCTGATTCTGACAATGGGGTACCAGAAGTAGAAGAAGGAACCAGCAAAACCAATCTTGGAATGCTTTTCTGAAATCAGCTTATGTGTGTTTGTTTATTTGTCCTTTGGTGACTGGGAAAGTCTGATGAGCCAACAGCCCATTTTCAGCAGAATGGTCCAGTAAAAT
Organism: Protopterus annectens; assembly: GCF_019279795.1. Taxonomy (NCBI): domain Eukaryota; kingdom Metazoa; phylum Chordata; order Ceratodontiformes; family Protopteridae; genus Protopterus; species Protopterus annectens. Next base: position 1,664,008,469 of record NC_056728.1, on the reverse strand, counting down.
ACTTATTTGTACTTTTCTGCTTTTTTCATGTTTTAGCCAAAAAATACACCTGTTTGCACTCTCTAGTTTTTTTCTTGGACCTTAAAAAAGATCAACACCTTTACTGAATTATCAGTTGTGAGACAGGCAAACTTGCACTTATATAAAAGTAATCAAACTATATTAAGACATTCACATTTATAAACATTTTACATCATGCATATCATTATATATCCTAAAATCCAAGCAACATTACATAAATTATTCAATTCCTGCTACCTCAAACCTCATTCTTCCTCCAAAACATTTCTGCATGTACTGTTCCCACAATGTCCATGTTTCTATGTAGGGCCTATACAAGCCTAGCCATAACAATTCCCTGGCTATTTCTTCCCACAATATTTACTTCCTTGGAGGTAGAATATAAATACATGCCAGTATAATCTTCATCCCTTGCTAGTAGCCCCTTACTACTATAAATCTGCCATTATTTTCTTTTTTTCTTTTCTTTTACTAGTGGAGCTCCTCTAGCACTTAATATTAAGAATTCCTCTTTTCCTTTGTCTCTGATATTCTGCAGAATATCTGTCCTGAAATCCTTTATCAAATTCACAAGCTCACTTCTTTCCAAGTGTGTCTCTTATACACTGCTATTTGCACTCTGCATTTCTTAATATAGTTAAGTATTCTTTCTTTTTTGTCTATACCTGTGTTGGCATTCACATTCCAATATAATATGGAAAGTGTTGTCATTATGGTAAAATGGCATTATTGCCACCTATTATATATAGCACCTTTTTAAATGTCTATTTAGAGCTTTTGTGAAACATGCACCCATTAGTCTTATACATTTTTTTTCTTATCAACACTGGAACCTATGGTCACATTTTATAAAACTTTTTGCTTTAATAACAAATCCTCAAACAAGAAACCAAACGTACCCCCCAAACCTGTTAACTTAATACAAACACACATAGCTATGCACAGCTTCAAATACTGAAGTTTAACCCTCATAACAGGAACACCTATGCCAAAGAGAGTTAACACATGCCCTAATTAACCTGAAACTGAGGTTATCCATAATAAGCTGCATGTTACTGCCTGAGCTTTTACTTATACTATTTGATGTTTGTTCTTTTTTATTTTTATTCCCCAGATGCAAAAACTACTAGCATACTTTCAGAAATCATTAACTTTTTAAAAAGAAAAAAAATGCAATCCTCTGTTGTAGTCTGTAAGACAAGCTGAAACCTTTATTGCTAAAGAATAGTTTTTCATTATACTCTCTGTCTCATACTTGTTTCTACTTAAAATTTGTTATTAGATAAAGCCAAGGGGCTTAATCCAGAGAAAACATATCAGCTCTACGCATATTATGATCAGGGTACTTCTACACTTCCATGAATAGCATCACTGATTAATTCCAGTCTAGTATGGTACCTTAAACTGTAGTAGAATTACAATAGGGAGAGAATTGTTTTTTTTTTTTTTTTTTTATACGCCAGGATTTATTATTTAGTGCTTTACAGTGTTAATATTCTAGTTTTATCCTACAATTTTATATTCTGCTTATCATTTATCTATTTAAAGTTGCATCCCTGTGCCTTCTGTTCCCCTATTTGTCTCTGTCCTATCCCACACTGAGACATTAAGTTAAAGTTTCTGAAATTCTAACCTGACTGGAGTCATCGGCTTGTACTTCAGAAAAGTTGTATTATTCCAGTGCCTTTCTGTTTCTCTATTCTGTGTGTCTGTAGTACACCCCACTGACACATCAAGATAAAGTTTCTGAAAGAGCTCTGATATTGGCTTTATTTGATTGTCTCTTTCTTAAGCTAGCATGCTTCTTCCTTGAAATGTTTTCCAAAACCCTCCTTCCCTTTTCCTGATGTGGTTTTATAAGGCTATGTCACTTACCTCCACCCCCTAATGTATTCTGATTTCCTAATTACACCCCTCCCCTCTTTCATTGCTTCAGTGTGTTGTATAAGCTCCTTAAACACTCTTCCCACTGACTATTTTCAATAGATCCACGACACAAGAGTGCCCATCCAGCAAACCAGTATTGCTCAAGTCAACCTCCTTCACTGCATATTGCTGCTCATTTTCCCAGACGTCAGCAAGGTCTGGCATCCTAGATGTTAATGCTGTAAGACTGTCTTGTCAGCAAGGGATTTCCAACTAATAGTTTAATTGGTTTGTTGTAGTACTGCATGTGTGGGTCTCTTCTACTGTGTTTTTACATAAGGAGGACTGGGTTTATCCATCTTGAGGCAGGAGGTGTGTGCCTGGTCTATCTGAGTTGGGAAATGCACAGAAGGGCTAATAGTGTATACCAGAGGCCTTAGTTAGTTTTCTGTTTTTAATGTGCTGCTATAAATTCAGTGTTTGCCTGGATGTCCTCGCTGCACAGCAGCGGATAACAGTGCCCTGTATGGTAGCAAACACCTAGAAAGCAAATTTTCCCTGCCTGTAGAACAATCCATAACACTGCAACTTGTAAAGCAGTAAATATACAGCAAATACCTTGGGTGCCGATAAGCACAGAGCAGCTAGCCATGTACTGACTGACAATGTCTATTGATATAGTAGAATTCAGTGTGTATGTAAATATTAAAGTTAGAAAAACTGAGTACTGTTTAGCATAACCTGCCCTAATAAGCAATCTTATTAGCCCACACCAACAAGGCACCCTTAATAGGCTTCTAACCTCAATACATCACCCCTTATAGCTCACAGATCAGCTAGGTGGAGATGGGGATCTTGACAGAATATATAGGTTCACAAGAAGTACTAGGCTAGCTGCTCTTCTGGGCTATTTTAAGCCTAGCCACTGTCCCTTTCTAAGGTGAGAATCAAACCTTATACCTTTTGACTGTGAGGTAAAGACCCTAACCATTTACCAATCCCCAGCACCCTAGGGGTACAGTGTAGCAACGGTCTCATGTTTACTGGCAATCACTTATCCTTAAAGAAACGGACACATTATCTGAGAACTGTATATACACACAATGACAGAATCTAAACTCTCGCATACAGGCAAAACCATGCACATAGAACACAACACATACATAGACTAACATATGCAGACACACTTAAAAGCAACCTTCCTAAACAACAAAGATCACATAGACCACCTGTTGGCAAAAATATGCCTCAGCAAGCCCAAAGGCACTAAGAAAAAAAAATCTACCACCACACATACAGTCACTCTCAATGGAGCCCCAAACACTAAGCCTCTAAGGCAAGCAACACACACTTCCCAGGATTGTCAATATAGGGGATACCATTGTAAGGCAAAGTGACTACCCTCTAACCATCTTGAACAAGAACAAGCAGAAGTTAATGGTTAACTGCTTATCTGGAGCCAGTATCCACCAAATCAAGCATATACTCAAGTCATTACACCACAGGTACTAGTATGATTCTACCATAGTCCATGTAGGTGCAAATGACCTGATATGTACCTCCCTCAATTATATGATGATGAAACATTACAGAGCTCTCAGAATGTGTCTCTCAGGCTGGGATGAGCCTGGCACTAAGCAGCATATTACCATAATTGAGGATGATCCCATAATATGAGCAAAAGATTAGAGAGATTAACAATTGGCTGTCTTTCTGGTATCATTCAAAGGGGTCCAATTAATTGCCATTAGAATATGGTTAACAAACCACACGGCTTTTACAAGGGTGGTCTGCACCTGACCCCTCTAGGTTTTCAAATACTGGCTAAAACTTTATCCATCTCTATAGTGCCTTTTTAGGCAATGCCAAATTGACAAACTCAACGACATAGCAAAATCAATTCAACAGAATCTCAAGTTGTTACTCAATGCCAGGAGCCTAAATTTAAAACAAATGTGTTTCTTCCTAGCCCTCCTCACACTTGAGAATGCAGGCATCTATGCAGTTAAAGAGACATGGTTTAAAGTGTTATTTAGTACCCCATGCAGTGCATTACAGTAATCTCCTACAAAAAGGAATAACATTCTTTACAAAAATCTCCTCAGACATAGAATAAGTTGCACAAAATTAAGCCTTTTATTCAACAAATCTAAGTGGATGCAAACATTCTAAAAGGGGCATACATGATGGATGCTCTGTTACACCTGATGACTCCAAAGTTGATGCATGCCCTATTGTACTCTTCTGCTACTTTATCTTTGTCAGAATTAGATTTGTTGAATAAAGGGGTTAATTTTGTGCCAACGTATTCTGTATCTGTGGAAATTTTTGTACAGGATGTTTTCTTTTTGTAGGAGATTAAACTTGCAATTGCTTTTTGACAAAGATACAGTACTGAATTCAAATTTACAAGTCTGAGTTTTACTCCTCCTGTGAACAAATATGTTGCAGCATTTCAACATAGTGTACTTAAAGTTTTAAATTTTCATATGGTGTTGGTCAACAAAATAATTTGTCTTTTGTACAGAAAAAAAGCTTTTTGGATCTTGAAAGCTAATAATGCTGTAGTTAATAACGCTGACAAGGGTGGATCTGTTGTTATATGGGACTGGGCCCTGTATTTGCAGGAAGCCCACAGACAATTTCTAGATGACGTTTCTATCAGAAAATGATTTTGGATCCTACTTTAAAATTTGTGATATAGATGCTTTTCTACTTTTGGCTTTGAAGGAAGGCACTGTTTCCAAGAATGTAGTATACTATCTCATGATACAGGATCCCTCTCCCCAGTACTTCTATATGTTACCTAAGACACACAAGGATTCAACTTGCCCTCCAGGCAGGCCAATAGTTTCTGGCTGAGGTTCTTTAATTGAACCTTTAGCAGCTTTGTTGACAGAATATTTGAAGCCTTTGCTAGTTGGTGTTTGGTCCCATATTCAGGACACCACTCAATTTTTGACTGTTTTGCAGGATGCATAATGATATAGTACTGGTATATGTGTACACTTGCTGTTAAAGCATTATATACCACTATTCCACATTGGGTTGGGTTATTGGCATTAAAATATTGGTTGGAAAGGATACCTTTGTATAGTCCGGGATTCAACACTTTTTTGATATGTTTAACTGAACATGTACTAAGTAAAAATGTTTTTTTATTTCAATAATGAATTTTTTTTTTTTTTTTACAACTGAAAGATACAGCAAGGGAGCATCCTTTGCTCCCATTTATGCAGACTTATTTATGTTATTTTTGGAAGAGCAACTCATTTATGATGTCAGTGATAATATTTTCCAGTAGGACATTGATATATGGCATAGACATCTTTATGACTGCTGGTTGGTTTGGAAATCTGATGCAACTTATTTATGGGAATTTGTACAGTATTTAATGGCAATAAATGTGGTTTGCAATTCAGTCTCAATTTTGATTTTAAAAATATTTCTTTTTTGGATGTTATGGTGACTAAAAATGATGATGGTACACTATCAACTTCACTTTTTAGGAAGGAATTTCATTCTAATTCTTTTTTGAATGCAACCAATTGTCATTTTCCCCATATAATCAAAAATATCCCCAAATCCCAGTTTTTGAGGGTCAACAGAATCTGTTCTTTTGAAACTGAACTTAAAAAAAATATGAGTCAGATTTGTTTCAAAGATTTTATGCTAGGGGATATAAATTGGCTAACATCCAGAGAGCATATAAACATACTAAATCTGTATCAAGATTGGTGTTGTTAAACTATGGCCAAAAACAGAGGGCTGATGGTCCGTTATGTATGGTTACCGATTTTGGAAGCAATTCTTCAGCTTTTTGTGGTTTAATTGATAAACACTGGGGTATCCTTCTATCTGAAGACAGGTTAGCACAGTTGTTACTATCACATTGCCCTTTTGCTTTCAGACATGGGAAAACCATAGGCAATTATTTAAATAATTTAAAAACCTCTCCAGCCAGTTTTTGCAGCACAACATACTACTGAAGATACACATTTGATGGGCTGTTGTCCTTCTGGACATTGTTCTGCTTGTAAAGCAGTTATAAAAATTAGACATTTTTCTTCTTCTAATACAGTCCATACTTTTGATATTAGATATTTTAATTTTTACGTTTCAGAATGGGTAATATATTTATTTGAATGTAGCTGCTCTGCTTTTTATGTGGGACAAACTTCTAAACAATTTAAAACCACATCTTAGTGATATTAGAAATTGTTCAACCAGTGCCTTACATAAACACACAAACATTCTGCCACTTCATTTAGATTTACTGCTATAGATAGGATACATTATAAAGGTCTTAATAAGTTAGGCTGACATGATGAATTAAACAATAAAGAACGCACCTAGGTAGTTCGCTTAGGGGTTTTGTTCACTCCTGAATTAAATGACATCTTATGATTGGTGGTGTTATTAAATAGAGGAGGGATTATATGGTTGACTGATTTATTCTATTTTATTTATTCATTTATTGATTAGGATGCCATGTTTACAAGTTTAAATATTTTAACAAGGAAGAAGGCCTTTTGGCGGAAACTGGTATGTTTTGAATGGAAATATTAATGTACAGATAATACAATAAAATTATTTGGATTGCCAATGAAGAGTGTTGGCCAGTTTCGTTTTTTGCAAAGCAGTAATATCCCATGGTGGTACTGGATCCCTGATGAGGGATGCAGCCAAAAGGTTTAGCTAAGAAAAGATTTTGAAAGGAATTACAGAAGTTTTTGTCCAGTATGAAAATTGGAAAATGCTGCCATCTGAACTATGATGATGGAGTAGGTAGATCCTTGTTGAAAACATTCAGCTAAAAATTCCAGGCTCAATGGTACAGAAACAGAGAAAGGGTCCAAACCCCTGGCCTCCACCTAAATTGAAAACTTTCTCCATTTGTTTTTATAGCTCTTCTTTGTAGTAGGTTTCTGGGAGGCTGCTATTATATCAACAACATTACTGGTAAGCCTGGCATCTCTGGCTATTGTCAAAATTGGAGGAACCAAGTGATATGTTTCATGGTAGACTGATACAGTGGAGGTATTCTGGATAGGTGAGAAAGAAGGTCTGGATATTGATCTAACATCTATGATGGCTGTATTAACAGAGGCCACAGAAAGGGGAACCATGTTTGCCAGGGCCAAAAGGGGGGCAACGAGGATTACTTTGGCCTTGCAGAGTCTAGCTTTCTGAATGAATTTATTCATGAGGGGTAATGGGGGAAAGGCATACATGAGCCATCGGGGGCCAACTGTGGACTAGAGCATTCCCTTGATGATTGATCCTGTGGAGGAATTAGAGAAAAGTAACTGCTGCACTTGTTCATGTAGGACAAAATGTATCACAGCAAAATTGGCCCCAGCATCTGAAAATTAATACTGCCACTGTTGGATTGAGGGACCACTCATGAGAAGTTAGACTAGTCCTGCTCAGCTTGTCTACTGGAATACTCCAGAATGTGCATTGCTATCAGAAAACAGTGTGAATACATCACTCACTGCTAAACCCTTGTGGATTCTTCACACAGGGGATAAGAATGGGCTGTTACTTCTTTGTTGATGTACCACATTACAGCCATGTTGTCTGATTTTATGGATATCACACCCTTGGGGAGGGCATCCTGAAAAGCCTGCAACGCAAGGACTGCCCACATCTCCAAGACATTGATGTGAAGATTGGCCTCTAAATCTGACCATGTATCTTGCATAATTCTCCCTACAAAATGCCCCACCCCCCAACACTCTAGAAAGGAGGCAGCCATAGCCACTGCTGATGTTGGTGTGACTGAGTGAAAGCGTAGCCCTTGCATTATTGACAGTGAAGTAATTCAACATGCAATATACCATCTGCTAAATATTAGCAAGATGAATTCTGGCATGCAAATGATGAAACTTTTGAGACCACAAAGAATCCCCATGTGGTATTCAGCCATGGGGACCATTAATATGGCAGACGCCATGAGACCCAGCAGATGTATTATTAATTGTGCAGGGGGGTGGGAATAATGCAACACTTGTGAGGCCATTAGTTGTAGGGAAGCAACTCTGTGATGTGGAAGAGTGACAATTTGAAGACAGGTATCCAAGTGACATCTGATATATTCTATCTGTTGTGTTGGAAGTAATTGATACTTGGGAAAATTCACTGATATTCCTAGATCCAGTAAGCATTGGAGGAGAAGGTCCAAGTAACGATGTAGCAGTTAGGAGCCAATCATCTAAGTAAGGGAAAACTTAAGATTCCTAGGGCATGCAAGTGCACCATCACCACTGCTACTATCTTGGTGAACCCCCTGTGGGCTGTGGTGAGACCGAATGGCAGGGCTCTGAATTTGAAATGATTGGCTCCCAGCTGGAAACAGAGAAATCTCCTGGATTGCTTCTCTATCTTCACATGATAGTAGGCATCCTGGAGAACTGCTGAGCACATCCAATCTGCCTTCCACAGAAGAGGTAGTATGGACTGTATTGCGACCATCTAGAATTTTGTCTGTTTTACAACTGGTTGAGATTGGTCTTCCATCCTCCATTTTCTTTGGAACTAAAAAGAACCTTGAGTAGACCCCAGATCCTAGATGGTCTTTGGGAACTGGTTGGATGACTTTTTTCTAGCAGCTTGTAATTTCCAGTGCTGCTGGTTCTCATCGACCAGGTGGAATGTCAGGAATCAACTTTTTCTTTTATAGGAGGACAAGAAAAGGGAATGGGATAGCCTCTAGAACTTATGCTTTGCACCCACTTGTCTCTTGTTAATTTTAGCCAAGCTTGGAGGTGCAGAGATAACCATCTTCCAACTGTCTCCAGAGTGCAGCAGTCGGGAAAACCTTCAGGGACACTGATAGGGCCTCTCAATAAAGGAATCGTGGAAGTGCTGATTGTGTGACATCCATTATCATTACCTCCACTTCTGCCACGTGGAGGTCTATTGCTAGGTTAATCCTGGTAAGAGGTCTGTGACTTGTGAAACCACATATTTTTTGCCTGCCCTGTAGTTCCAGGAATAGGATCTTTGGAGAGCAGAAAAATGAATGCCTACTGCAGAGAGAGAGAGAGAGAGAGAGTCTTACAATCCTATTCACTCCTGGCCAAGGCATCTTTAACTTTGGTCCCAAAAAGGGGGGAGCCACCATAAGGGGCATTGATGAAAGAAATCTAAAAGCCTTCTGCAAAGTCACCAAGACACATTCAGGCATGTTGTTTGATTGTAAGAACTGTGCCTGCCTCCCTGGCCGGGCCATCAGCTGTGTTGGATACGACACGCATGGCTACATTCGAGGTTGACTGCAAAGTTGAAAGCTGGGAGTCCAGACTCTTTTGGATGTCTGTTGGCATAACTCCTGAAAGAGACCTGGAAATTTGTTTGGTCAAGACCCTCTGAAACCTTATAACATGAACAAGACAGTTTAGTGACCTGAGGGCAAAGTTTGCTGATGAGTATGTCCATTTCCCAAATCTGTCCAATGCCCTAGACCTCCTGTTATGGGGATGGACAGAGGAACTCTCCTCAGATAATTTCTTCTTTGTAGCTGCTGCTACAAGAGAACATTTTCTCCAAAGTCATCTGTCCTTGGGGATCTGCAAAATTCTTTTTTCGAATGGACTCCATTACAACAGGGTCCTTCACAGCCCATTGTGCCATAAGATTAACCAGTGAATCAATGAATGACTCCAACCAAGACGAAGTTGAGCCAGAACCAAAGGCTTAGTGAAATACAGATTCATCAGGAGCTGGATCTTCAGTGGACTCCCTCTAAGTTTCCTAAGTTCTAGAATCTCATCAAAGGTGACATCGTCTGAGGGTGACCTGAGTGAATCCCATACTTTATCCAAATCTGTATATATCTTCCATGACCAACTCTGGGAAGCAAGCTATGTGCTTTTGTATGCATGAATGTTTCTTGTGAATAGATTTCTTTTGGGGAAATAGAAGGTTCAGAATCAGACAGGAGCTGATGTAGCCAGTGGTTCCAGACATCTGTGGTGCCGATTGTCCCTATCTGGCAAGATGAGTGGAAAACGGAGTAGCAAATACAGTTGGGGTTTGGGTGCAACTGAATTCTGAGGCAGTGTCTTCTGTTTAGGAAGACCAAAACCCTTCCAACTACCTTGAAAACCAAAACTGCCACTGGAGCAGGGGATCCCTCCAGATCTGAGGAAGTTAGAGAAACCTAGACTCCTGGCATCCCCAGCCCTGAGGAAGACCTCAGACTCAAGCTGTCTAGTGCTGAGGCTCCTAAGGGAAGAGACGTCTCTGAAAATCTCAGGGTTGAACTCTCCCCTCCCCTGGAGGTTGGCACCAATACTATGGCTCCAAGTCCCTTCTTGATCAGAGGTCATCAGAGTCAAGAAGTATAGGAAGGCTGTCGAAGTTGAAGGAACTACCGGTGCCAAAGGAGGCAGTTTAGAAAGGGTCGGGCCCAGAACTGTCAGATCTAGAGGATGGACTGCAACAGGTGAAATGAGTGGAGGGGCAGGATGGCCAGCGGTCGGTAGTGACAAAACACCAAGCTGAATCTGCATCCTCAAAAGCTCATCATCTTGTCGACATTTTACTCTGCCAAGCTCCAAGATAATCAGGTAGATGAAGCCACTGAAGATGACATGGAGAATCTTTTCGCCTTTAAGACTGAAGAGTGTAACCTAGGTCTCACTGGTTCTGGAGAAAAGTTGGACCAAGGGGAGGATGGTCAAGACTGAGAAGCTGTCGGTTCTGATTTCCTAGCTGACTTTGGTGCTAGTCTGACTGGAACTAATGAATCCAAGGACCATTTAGAACCAAAGAGACTTCTCTTTGTCCTTTTCTTTAAGTTTACTTTTTTCTCTCTCTTCCTCCTTGTCTGAAGTCTTGTCTGAAGATTGAGCCCTGTCTTGTTTCTTAGCACGGGACGGAGAAGAGGAGGGTCCAGAAGTAGTAGTCCCTGCCTGTGGAAGAACAACTCCCTTCACCACCAATTTGTTTTGGCGAGCTTGTAAAGCTCTTGCACTAAAGGAAGTACACACAGTGTACTGTGTATCCAAATGGGCTGCCCTCAGTGTGAGAATCCTGAGGGGGCAATTTGTGCCCACATTCTGAGCACTTCTTAAAGGCTTGAGATTCAGCCTTGATGAAACCTGGAGGAAACACTAGCCAAAAATACTACCACATATTATCAAAAAATTACAGCATCATGAATTTTAAAGCTCTGTAAGCACTAATAATTGTAGCAAGCAATGGCAAACACTATTCATAAAGAGAAAACTCTAACCTAAGGATAACTCTAAACTATTATTAACAATTATTAATACACCACTAAGCTATGATAGCAAGAATAACACTAAAGCTGAAGAGAGATGAGTCTCCCGGTAGAGAAGTAAAGCTATTCCACTACTTATATACAGCTATATAACTATCTAACTTGCTTTTGAAAATTCAAAAGTATTTCTAAACGTAAAGGACAGGAGCCTTCGAGAACATGTCTGGACTCTTCAGGCAGCAGATGAGATCTGAAGCACTGGAGTGCAGTGCAGGGAATTATGAATAGGGGAAGAGTCAGAGCCCTGTTACCCATGAAGCTTCAAATTTGGTGTCGGGGTCAGGTCCGATTGTTTTCGATGACCCATATGTTGAAACAGATGAAAATAGACAACACTGACTCTATAATAATGTCTAGTTTAGTTTATTTTTTGAAAGTTAGCCTTTGTAGTTCTTAAGATTACAACTTTATGGTTACTGAAAATATGAAAGTTGTTTTTCCATACCTGAGAAGGAAAAAGAAAAGATGATGAATATCAATCTAAATGGAAACACATGCTCTAATGAGCACAAAAGCATAGTTAACCTTAACTTTAGAAGAGGTAATAACTCTGCCTGCAGCTGTGGTTTTGGAGCAACTGTTCCTGTTTGAAGGGAAGAGTTCTTTTTTGGAAATAGTTTATAGTTTTGTATGTTTGCTACAAGCTAAAAGGGGGGGGGGGTTGAAAATGTAATTACTTGTTTCCTGAGTGTTCTTATTGAAGCATGTCTAGGAAAACATGAAATGGATTCAATAAGAGATGAGAAGCAACAACATATGGGGTCAGCCTGCCGATCAACAGTGCATGCATGGAGGTTGCAAGACAGAAACATATGCTCAAAAGAAATGTCATGTATAATATGGGGAGAATTTCAGAATAGCTTCTATGTCAATAGTAACATAGAATGCAAGCAGTGTTACAGGTACAGGAAAAACAGAGTACTAAATTTTATTAAGTAGTACAGGGTACAAATAGCATGTTACAGGAAACACACATGGATAGAAACGAGCACAAGAATTTGACAAAGCAAGGATTTAAGACTAGACATTCGGCAGACTACCAGAGACAAAGCAATAGGGGAGTAATAACACTGATAGTGACAGCAGGGGGAAAAAAAAAAGGACAATGGTAGATTTGCTGTAGCAAGGGGTTATTGGCACTGGAGGAGGATTATGCACGTAAGTATTTATAAAGATGGCCTCAAACTGAAAGCAAAAAAAATGCATCATCATCATCATCATCCCTTTTGGGGAGAATGACGTCCCCACAAATTATCACATTGATAATAAGGCACTAACTACACAATCAGTTGTGAGGGACTTAGGAACCCAGGTGGACAGCAAACTGACTTTTGACCACCATACTGCTTCCGTTGTAAGGAAAGCTTTCTACATGGCCCACCTCATTAGTAAGGGTTGTTCATCCAGGAACAAGGTGGTCAAAACATCCCTGTATTTTTCCCTTATAAGACCAATTATTGAATACAATGTCCCTTTTGGCATATACCTCACAAAGCACATGCAGCAGCTGGAGACCACAGAGATTCCTCACCCGGAGAATCCAGGGCCTCAAACATCTACCCTACACAGACAGGCTAAAAGCCCTGTCCCTCTACCCAGTCTCCTACAGACTTCTCAAAGGTGACCTCTGTCTGGCATACAAAGCAATCTCAGACCCCGCCCTGATGGGACTGCTGCATATCCGCAAGTCAAGCTCCATTCGAGTAACCCGCACTTGAGACTTCAACCTGGTCTGTTACATCAACAGAACTTGTTGGTGGGACAGGTGTGCGTTTCAGAGACTCCCCTTTTTGTGGAGTAGACTCCTTCTCCACATAAAGCAGAGTACCTCATTAAACCTTGTTAAGCGCAATCTGGATAACTGGATGGGGAACAGAAAATACACCCCTGGGATTCCACCTATGTCCCTGCTGGACAGTGGCATAGGGTGCTGACTTGTTGGAACATGGGATAAATTCTTGGCTAGGCTTGTAAGGGCCTCATGGCCAATAGCCTAGTAGCTTCCTATGATCATATTCCACCTAAAGCTACTGTTATGATGCTTAGCAAGATTTGGGGAGGAAAAAATTAAGCTTTCAGTAGGGAATATGTTTAGGTGGGAACTGGAACCTAGACCTGGGGAGAAAAAATGAAGTCAAAAGCACAAAACAAGTCCAGCACCACGGAGATATGTAAAATACAAGATTTAATGTGACAAAACAGAAAACCGGTTTCGGCAAAAAATTAAAGCCTTCTTCAGTGCATTAACTGACATTAATTCACTACACATTTACATAGTACAATTAAGCCTTCAGCAGGGAATATTTTTAGGTGGGAACTGGAACCTGATTTGCATTTGCAATTAGCAGGGTGTATCTAGGGTCCTAGGAGGGAAATTATAACAAGAAGGGGTAGATATCTGAAGAAACATCTGGTATAGAAGATGTGAGTTAATTAGCAGGAACATGGGTAGATTTTATATATTACCCAAGATATATTAACAGAGTTTGACCAGATAAGAAATTATATTTTGCAGGAGTAAGTGCATCCAACTGAAAGCTTTGAAACCCATCCAATAACTGTATCAGATTATGCACCAATAAAATCCAAGATAAAGAAGAAGGGTAATGATGTAAAAAGAGGAATTGATACTTTCCTATTTAATTGTTAAAAAGAGAAGAATTTAAGGAATGGATGATGGGTGCGATGCGAGAGTTGTTAGGGAAGGTAACCATTTGAACTGCTGAGAATTCTAATGCACAGTAATGTGGACAATGAATGGTCAAAAACCTGAGCGCATGTATACCAAGTCCATGATTGACATTTCTCTGAGGTATGCTGATGTTTAAGTTGGTATACAGAAGTTTGGGGGCTTACCCCTTCCTATGTGGGAGGTGCAGGGGGGCTTGCCCTCTGTATAAAAAAAAAAAAAAAAAAAAAAAAAAAAAAAGAAGGGCGATGTTTACTATTCAGTCTTCTCTTATTTTCATTCTTCTTTTCTAGTACTATGGGAATCGGCATTGAGAGTCCTGACTTTTTCAACGTGAAGGCAGAAGGGAAGACAAAAAATACTTCAGACTAGTGAGTGGAGAAAAATAAATAAACTTTAAAAGCCCAGCTTAATAGAGGCCAAGAGAAAGCGAATATGGGAAAGTAGTAAAAACATTACTTGGAGGGGGGTTGACACATCCTGAAGCATTGTAGAAGTAGGGGTATCTCTTTGAACAAGAAACTGAGTAATTGCAGCCTGCTAAAGGAAAAATAAGGGAATAATTGGACAATCTGCAAGAATTTAGCAAGGTTACTAAAACAAGTGTACTCTAGGGCATAAAAACCGTTGGCTCAACAAGTTACAGAAAATAAAGTTGTAGCCAAACTGAAGAGCCTATGACAAGAAAAAAAGCCAAAGATCCTACAGAGGCATTAAAGATATTTTAGAAATTTAGTAAAAATGTGTATGCAGCAGCAGAATTGGGAATTCAAGAAAAAGCACAGATGGAAATATTTATGGAAGCCTTACTTATTCTAATATTGGAGGAAGATGAGGCTTAATAATTAATAGCTAAATGTGGGTTTATGTAGCAGAAGCAAACATCAGACAACATGTAAAGAACAATGACGATGATCTAAAGGGGAAACAGAGTAAAAAAAGCAACACTTTTTTGGTGAGTTTTGATGCAGAGAAAGCATTCCATAAAATCAACTGTGATTTTATGAGCTGGACAATGACAGATACAATTTGCATTTCCTGATAGAATAATAGAGTTAACAAGGACAGCATTATGAAGAAGCAAAAATTAAGGTGGGAGGGTTCCTCTCCCACAAACTGTGTGAACATGTGATCTAGATAAAGATGTCCTTTTTCCTTTTTGTTACATGCTTTATATTTAGAACCACTGGCAATGAAAATAAGGCACTCAATGATACAACCGGTATTGTAATCAGAGAAAGTTATCTTTATTTGCAGAAAATATTTTGTACTTGATAAATCCAGAAAAGCTCCCTTCTGTGCTATGGAGCATTTTGAGATTATTTTCAGTCTTCTGAGGCTATAAAATAAAAGAAGATAAAACAAAGGCTATAGTGATTCATGGTATTTACAAGACATGCAGTCCAGGAGACCATTTAGGAGCCTAACCCAAATTCCCTAATACCCAAAACCACACTCTGGTTAAGTGACTTGCTCAAGGTCACACAGCAGACAAATGAAAGCTGTGGGACTCAGTCTCTGTAGCATAGGAAGTCCTCTGCAACAACTGCCAATAAACTATGTACTCACACATGAACTGGTTCAGCATTATCCATATTTATGGGGAATATAAAGTGAGTATTTAAATGCATGGATTAAGGAACAGATTATATTGTGGCAGCTAAGAATATATGGGAAGAGATTAAACAAAAAACTGAGAATCCGAAAGCTGTCTATTATGGATATAGATAGTAGAGTACATGCAGTAAAAGTGTTTTTAGTCCCTTTAGTTTTATATACAGGTCAGGCATGTTTGTAATAACCAGAATTAAATTGAAGGCACTTATTTGAGAGAGTAAAAGGGGAATAGTTAACAGGGCTAAGTTGATTCCTCCCAAAGGACAAGGTGCTTTAGAATTAAGGCTTACATACGTAACACAAAACAAAAGGTTATAAATCACACTGGAAAAGATAATCATAAAACAAGGGATAGGAAACTTCAAGAAATTCAAGAAATAAGAGATAGCAGAATTTTGGATGCGGGTCCTTTTAAGGAGACTACCAACAACAATACAAAATATTATATTCATAAAGAAGCATCATCATCTCCCTTTTTTCCATTTTCTACACGGGGCCAGGGTGTCATGTTAATTGTCTCCATCTCTCTCGAGTCAATGACATACTCCTGCCTTCTTTGACACTCATGCCTGACTATCGCAGATCTTCTCTCACACCATCCGTCCACCTCTTTGCTGGACATCCTCATTTTCTCTTACCTTTCTGCCTGTCTGTCCCAAATCTTCTTTACTTTTCTGCACATGTGTCCAGACCACAATAATCTGTTCTCTTTTATCTTTTCTGCAATTGGAGCTACTTTGGCTTCTGCTCTTATGTGCTCCTTTCTTTATCTGTCCCACAGTATGCATCCTACCACCCTTCTCAGGCACTTCATTTCCATCATCTGTACCTTCTTCATTTGCTCTGCCTTTACTGCCCAGGTTTCTGTACCATACAGTAGTACTGGTTGCACCGCTGTCTTGTACACCTTACTTTTCAGTTTCTTTGGCATTCTTCTGACATAGACTACATCTAAGACTCTATGCCAGTTGGCTGCAACCCCTCTGATTCTAGTTTTTACCACTTCATTCAGACTTCCCTTCTCCTCAACCACCCCCCCCAGATACTTGACGCTATTAACCTATTCCACTAGCTACCCTTCTATCTCAATTATCAGCTTCTTTTGATTTCACCAATTTGCTGCCGTTACCAGTATCTTATCTGTGCTTAGTACTCCAAGAAACAGATCAACACAGGAACAGAGAAAGGAGATTTTAACAATAGGAATGAGTACACGGAGGTATATGGAAAAAGGCAAGAGAGGGGTGGATTTTACTGGAAAAAATTAGCAAAGGGACCTATGTACTGGGACCAAGTAAGTAGGGAGGGAGAATTAACTGAGTGGGATGAGGCTAAACAGAATTTTGGACTGCAGCTTAGAGACAGCCCCCCTACCAGATATTGAGGATAGAAGTATAGGCAAAAGGAAATGTATAGGGGAGTACTAAGTGAAATAGCAGCTCTAGTAGAGTTTTTCTTTTGTTGATTCTAGAAAAGGAGTTGCTGTTAATGTTACAAAAGGAAATACTGCCAGCCTAAATATCTGGAATTTAGTAAATAATTATATGTCATTTGTGAATATTAATATGATTTATATAGAGGTGTGGCAGAGGAAGATACTGCCAGCACGGCTGTCTGGAATGTTATAAATGGTTATAGGTCATTTGTGCTTGTGTTACAAATGTATTAGAACTGTATGTCATATAAGATGGTTTGTACAGACGTGTGCTGAGGAGTTATATTGTAGAGTACTCAGCTTAAAAATGTATCCACAGTGTACCCTACTGGCAAAGAGCAGAAATGTATATAAACTATTGTAACTGTGTAAATGTATATGTTTTAACAGTGGAAACAGGCACATAAAAGGTTAACTTGCAAAGCTTCAGAAAAACATTTGAAATTAAATTATTTTATAATTATGTAATAAAAGAGATGTTATCTTTTAGTTTCAGTGCAACAGGAGACATATTGTCTAGAACTAGAAGTTTTTTGTATTGTCTTTAAATGGGGAAGGATGTAAATTATTTTACGAGTTCCACCATTTTCCAAAAGATCTAAGGCCTATGTGTTTTCATTGGTAGATGCTAAAATCAATGGTTTAACTTGGGAACTAAAGTCAGATGACAAGAAATGATGGCATCCTGTATCTCAGCAGCAATTTAAGAACTCTCAGAGAGTGACTGTGCATTTTGTATTTTGTCTTTGGCCTGACAACATCAGCTGGATAATCCACTCACCACATCTGTCTTGCCTTGCTATGAGTAAGTAAGTCTAGGGTACAGTAATTTCTTTTGGATACAGTTAGGAATATAGAGAAGTATAGCTTAGATGTTTTCTTTGTTTATTTATTTGAGACTGTCCTGCAATGTTGTTTTAAATATTTCCTGTGATTTTGAACTCTGAAGTAACTGTGATTGTTTACTATTTCCTTCTTCTTTTATTACTTATTATTAAATATATTTAAACCTTTCAATTGTGGCTAGTCTGTCTAGAGCTATTTAAGCTCTTAGATTACTTGCATATCTGTTTGGTGACACTGTGCAGGCCACACTTAATAGCCTTGCTCTTGGTCAAACTACCATTTGTATTAACAGTAGCATTACACGTAAGATTGGACAATAAGGACCTTAAAGTGACTGATAACGAGTGGCTGGTGGCAGTCAAAACTACCTTATAGTCTGGGCAAAGGGGGCATAGCTAGTAAACCTGTGCCAGCCTTTCCCAGGTGTGTGTATAAATCAAATCTCAAAGAGTGTATGTGTCAGCTACTTGGGCAAGGACACAGAGCACTGGTTGAATAGAGAGGATAGACAGGGTGCTGGATGTCTTGGCCTGGCCACTCAACTGAGATCTCAGCTCTATAGCTGTGCCAGTGGGGAGTCTTATTGGGGATCTGGAGAAAGAGGGGAAAAAACAGCCCCAGACTGACTGTGGTCTCTGTGATCTCTTAAGGGAAACTGCACTTTACTGTGTGTGTACATCCCCCACTGTTGCCAGTGCTGAGGATAGAAGCTCCTTGATTACTGGGCCAGTGGTGGGGCATCACAGATAAAACAAGGATAATTAGTAGGACATACAACATACTGCCCTATAACTATACAAGTCATTCACAGAACGTTATAAAAGATTGGGAAAAGAGAACAGAATTGAACTTTACAAAATAACAATGAGAGAACATAAGTACAGCTCTAAAGTATATAACAATATCCAGAAGGGATAGTATTTTTGCATGGAAGTGTTTGCATAGGTATAGTTATACCTCAGGCAGACTATCAGAATTTTCCTCAAGAAGATAGCAGATGCTGAAGGTATGATGTGAAAGAGAGGTAGTTGGGAATCTGTTTATCTAGGAATTTAACAAGTTGTTAGATTTTAAAATTTGATAAGGAGTACTTTGTTAGAAATGCAGGGGGAATAAATGGTTGTATTTAAGGAAATTATTCTTTTCAGCTGGATATAGGATCTGAATTGCCTAGGCATAGTAAGGTCTTATTAATTTTACTGCTACTGGCTAACAAAAAAGAAAATACTAGACAATGGAAATCATATTCTAAATATAAACTAACTGCAACTGAAGTATTGTATATTGTGAAGGAAATTAAAGAACTGGAGGTGTGATCTTTAGAAAATGGAAGGAACAAACATATAAAAATAAATGGAATTTGTGGGAATAATGAATGCAGAATAATGTTCAGCAGGAGGAGTGAAATTTAAGGGAAAGCCAGAAGTGAGCAAACAAAAATTGTTAAAAATTAAACTCGTATATGTATAACAATGGAAACGGCTATTATCAAGCTTCTTTTCTTTTCCATTAATGTATGTGAACTCGTCCTTCTACTTCAGATATAATAATTATTAAATAAAGATATTAAAAAAGGACTTAATAATTTGAGTTCTGTCCAAATAAGAGACAATCTTCCAAATTCTCCAGTATGACTTTTTTTGCTGACATTTATATATTTATTTGAAAACCAAGTGAATGAGTTGGTCTAACGACCTTCTGCCATGACCTGGGCCACCAACTAAATAAACTCAAATAAACAAAGGACATAAAAGCATACAGCCCCCCCCCCCCCTTAACGCTGCAGGACATAGCTCAATTTCACTGGTGCAGACCCCTAAGTTATTCTTGCCATTTACATGCAGAGTTTGGAGGTGGCACTGCAAACTCTGCACTTCTGCTGTAATGTGGTGTCTCAGTTGCCCACAACTGCATAAGTTCTACTATGGTATACTGTACTACTTTACCAATTTCAGAAAAGGAAGGCAACCCTCCTGGCCAAAAACTGAAGGATTAGACCTAATCAACCTCTGATACCAGTTACAGGAGTAAGTATTTTCCCACTCCTGGAGTTCTGCCTAGCTTTGAAGCATGTGCATGTACAACCCCCATGTGTGTGTGTTGCCATAACTATGCAGGATGGAATATAATGTTTCTATCTTATTATACCATGGGAGCTAACATTGGGGATGGTTAGTCAGTTAAACTTCGATCCATGGCATCCTATAATCCTCCCTCTGTCATAATGACCAAACAAGTGGTCATGTTACCATGCAAATTGCTCTGGATGACAGAGTCCAAGACTACCAAGGTAAACCAGCAGATTTGACTCTTATAACAGACACAAAGGTGATGGGCAAATGCCCAAATACATTGTGATGCAGGAATCAACAATCAAAGTGAAAGAAAAGGGGAGTGGGAAATATACCAATATGAATACATCACCAGCTACTCAGTTTCACTGTAGCATCGTGCTGGCTGCCACAGCATTAAAAACACATCTCCAAAAACCCCAGGCACAACTTTTCCATCTTCACTCAAACAGGTAATCCCATGTACATATATATTATCCATTTTCATACAAATGCTTCAAAAAGTCCTCCACTTTCCTAAAAGTCAGCCAAACACTGCAGCATGCATCTACATTCCAGAACAGCTTAACAGCAACAGAATAAACACCCACAAACATTCTCTGCGGTAGTTAAAACATATATGGCAACATTTTTAATGCAGTAGGGCCTTTCTGCAATACACTGCACTGTGTTTTCTGTGTTTCACTGACGGAACTTAAATAGTTGCTGGACTAGTTAACGTGTGGTATGTTCGAACAAGCTTTTTTTTTTTTTTTTTTTTTTTTTTTTTACCAAGGCAAATGATTTTTTGGTAAGGTTGGCTTTGGTGATGGGCACAATGAGTTTGTTCTACTTAACATTTTACAAATGAGCAAGCAGGACCAGTAGTATCTTGCTGAATCACTTACCATCTGCAAAAAAGGTTTCTTTGCATCAGATTCTGATTCACTTTTATTCTAGATCTTGCTTCACAAATTAGCTATTTTTTGTTTTACACTGTATAATCTGATGTTGTCAATCTTCGTTCTATATTCAACAAGTGAGTTTGGATCTGATCTGTTGGATTTGACTCAGCCGATGCTAAAACTCGCAGCCACCAAATCTCTCAAGCTTCTCCTTATGCATAATGCAGTTACCTCATATCTCATTTGTTGCTTCTAGCTATCGGATGTGGTCTACCAGTTTATCTCAAGCTGTATTAAATAAGTAAAGTTTTTTGTTTGGAATTCTTTCCATTAAGTAGTCTTTAGTTTATTGTGGTTAATATTTCTTCTGTACTCTCCCTTGCTCCTATGACTTAATTCTTACATACCATTGTTGGTATTCTCTTGCCTCTTTAGAGTGGTATAGTTGTAACTTTTTCCCTTTTTGCTGCTGCTACTGTTTTTCCTCCCCTTTTCCTTTTTGTACTTGGTACTATTAGATACCAAGGATGTGCAAGAAGAAGCACCTAGACTTCCCACAGGAGATCTTCACCAAAGACACTGATTTCGACAAGGGTTAAGGGTCCCCACGGTCACCTCCAGATGATGTTCTCTTTGGAGACATCCTAGAAATCCTTAAACAGAGATGTGGCGGCTGGACATCCTCCAACCCTACGCCAGTGGAATCTGTTCTCCTAGAGGCTTTCTGTACAGGACCCTCTACTTCCTGCGTGACTCTGCCCACCGACAAGCTCATTGATGATCTCTAGGCAGGCATGGAAGGAACCTGACTCCACAGAACCCATACCTTGGAGACCAGACACCACCTGCAGACAGACAGTTTTGGGGGAAAGGGTTCCAGTTGATGCCATGGTCGTTGTAGCAGCCACTAAGAAAGAACTAGCTGACAAGAGTTCCACTGTCCATCCCTTCAACAGGGAGTCGCGGGCGATGGACAGATTGGAGAAACTGGTCTTTGCTTCAGCGACCTTTGCCTTACGGCCACTGAACTATTTGGCATACTTTATCAGACTTCAAAAAGATTTGACTAAGATGTTATCAAATACTCTCTCAGGAACGGTTTCTGCAGAGGTTTGAGATTCAGTAACCTACCTCTCAGTTGGCAACTGTACAGGAAATATCCCATAGTTCCATAAGATTAGTTTCCATCATAGCGGAAGGGGAATTCAAGAGCTGCAGGTTCAAGCATTTCCATGAGGAGGCATGCCTGGATGTGCTTGTGTGATTTTGCAGACCCATTTAAGTCCAATTTTGTCAATGCTTCCTTTGACATTACTACTCTTTTTTGCCCTAAGGTGAAAGAAACACTGTCTGGTTGTGAGAAAGATGGAAAGACCTTGATGTGGGCATATATTTTTCAGCCCTCCAAAGAGTCTACTCCCAGAATTAGTGAAGTGACCAGAAAATGTGGTTCAAAAAAAGTCCCAAGGTCATTTCCGTGACACACATGGAGGAAGTGCCCCCAGGGGCAGAGGGGGGAACTTCAGGGGATGTCATCACCCTTGTGGCAGAGGTGGCCCACAAAACCATGGTTCACGAGAGTCTTTCTTTGATAAACCCTACCGGCACTCCTGAATGGAGGCCCGACGTTCCACTTTTGGAGGCAGTCAGAGGATGATTATCCCTGCAACAGAGTGCTTGGCTAGACTTAAAAGATACTTGGTTGCACAGGATTATATCCAGAGGTTATTTAATACCATTTTCCCTCCAACCATCGATTCCCAGAAAAATCCCCAGTGTTCCAATCCAGACTGAAAAGCTGCTAGAAAAAGAATCATCCAAGAGGTTCCATCAGACCGGACAGGATCCGGAACTTACTCAAGGTTCTTTTTAGTGCCAAAGAAAATAATGAACTGGAGACCAATTTTGGATCTCACAAATCTATACAAATTTGTTCACCGCACCAAGTTCTGGATGGTCACGGTTCAGTCCATTCTCCTTTTCTAGGCAAAAATGACTGGATGGGCTCAACAGATCTTCAAGGTGGCTACTATCACATAAAATAAACAGGCAATCCAGAAAAAACCTACACTTCTGGCTGGGAATTAGTCACTACCAATTCAGAGCACTGCCTTTTGGACTCACCACAGCCCCCAGAGTGTTCACCAAATGCATGGCAGTAGTAGCAGCTTACCGCAGGCTGCAGGGATTCCGGGTGTTTCCCTACCTGGATGACTGGCTCATTACTGCTCCGACCATGCATCAACTCATTCACACAAGGGATCAGGTTCTCCACACCTGTGTTCTCCTAGGAATAACCATAAACTACAGCAAATCACAACTTCAACTAACTCAGACTTTGGAATTTATTGGAGCACTACTCAACTCAGACTGCCACCACAACAAGCTAAAACAATAAGTTCACAAGTCAAGAAGGTTGTAGGAAACACATCAACCTCTGCCTGCACAGTTCTCTGAACTCTAGGCTTATTGCATGCAGTGATAACCTTAGTTCCATTGACCAGGTTTTACATGTGGATCCTTCAATGGTTGTTAGCTACTCATTGATCAATCTTCCATCACTCAGTGTCATCCTAGATAAAAATTACCAACACTTGCAAAGAGATCTCTGTTGGTGGATCCAATCCGTGCAACTGTGCCATGGTCATCCCTTCATCCCCCAGTAGCCCAAGGCCATAGTGACCACTGATGTTTCCCAAATAGGGTGGGGGGCATTATCTGGGGGAGACAGTGCAGGGTACTTGATCCCCTGAAGAGGCCAATTTGCATATAAATGTTCTGGAGATAAGAGCAGTGCTCTTGGAGTTGCAAACATTTCAAAATGTTCTTCCCTCTGGAATGATTGCGATTCAAACAGACAACATGTCAGTCATCTGGTACATCAACAAACAAGGGGGATCCAAATGTTATCCACTGTGTCAAAAAGCTCTCAGGGTCTGGCAGTGAGTGATCTCTTCCAACCGCTTTCTCTTAGCAATGGACACTCCGGGGAGATCCAACGTAATTGCGGACAAACTGAGCAGGTGCATTCTTCTTCCACATGAGTGGTCCCTCAGTGATAAGGTGACAGAAGAGATTTCCATCAGTGGGGCCAGCCATACTGCAATTTTTATACCTCTCCCTTAAACAGCAAGTGCATCGACTACTTTGCCCTGATTCCCCCACTCTCTACTTCCCGATTGGCCCCCTGGTCTCCTTTATGCCTTCCCACCAACCCCACTGATTCCCAAATTTCTGAAGAAAGGCACCAGGTCGAAGAGCACCGTAATCTTCATTGCCCCTATTGGCCTCAACAAATTTGGTTCCCCTTTCTATGGCCTTACCTGGTTCAGACCCATGGAACCTAGATCCAACTCCAGACCTCCTGTGTCACCCAATGGGCATGTGACACCCAGATATACCAAACCTCAAGCTGACCACTTGGCTTCTCTAGTTCCCTTAGTAGCCAGACAATCTATGTTCTCATCACCTGTGCGATGTATAATTTTATCTGCCCATAAACTCTCGACAAGGAAAACGTATTCCAGTAAACGGAAAAGTTTGACCTTTGGGCTCAACAACATAATTTTGACCCTTTTCAGTTCCTTTTAATCACATTTTATATTTCCTTGCTCACCTATTTCAAAATGGTGCCAGTACTTCAACTGTTAAAGTACAAGCCAGTAGCAATTTCAAATTACCATATAGGATTTAATGGTACATCCAAAGCTTCTCACAAATTGAGCAAGGCCTTCTTAAAAGGAGCACTCCTTCTAAAATCTCCTTTTAAAGACCCTACGCCTCCATGGGACTTAAATTTGATGCTTCAGTCTCTCACGCAACCTCCCTTTGAGCCAGCAGCTACATGTGACCTTAAATATCTTACATGGAAAACAATTATCTTGGTTGCCATTACTTCTGCAAGAAGAATTTCTGAGATCCAAGCACCATCTTCTAAACCTCCTTACTTGGTTTTCCACAAAGATAGAGTGACCTTATGTACCAACCCATCCTTTCTTCCAAAGGTGGTGTCACAATCCAACATAAATAGTACTGTCTATTTACCAGTGTTTTTCCCAAGTTTAACAACAAAGGAGAATATATTTTACATTTACTGGATGTTCATAGACAACTGAAATTCTGTCTTCATAGAACTGAAAAAATAGGAAAGCAGACCAATTGTTTATCTCCTTCTCTGAACCAAAATTGGGAAAACCAGTTTCCAAAGTTACCCTATCAAAGTGGCTGATGAACTGCATCTCCTTTGTCTATGCTAAATTGGGCATTCCTATTACATATTCCTTTAAAGCACACTCCACTAGATCCAGGGCTACTTCCATGGTTTTTCAATCAAGGATGTCTATGGACAATATTTGTGCAGCAGTAACTTGGGCTACTCTTCATACCTTTATTACTCATTACAAGTTGGATCTGGTTTCCAGAGGTAGGGCATCACTTGATTCTATGGTGCTCAGGAATATCCTTCCTTGAGTCCACACTGGATACAAGTAGCTAGGGAATGATGTCCCACTCGCTGAGGATAGAATGAAGATTGACAACATCAGATAATGAAGTTATGTACTTTATCATAACATTCCATCTGTGTTGCCAATCTTCATTCTTCCTCAACTCCTCTCTCCCACCAACCCCCGCCCTTGGCTTCTGGAGGAACGAGTATTTTCATGGTCTGTCTATATATATATATATATATATATATATATATATATATATATATATATATATATACATATATATACATATGGCTCTTCCAATTCTCTTAATCTTCCTACTCTAATGTAGCAGCAAACAAGATCAGAGGTAATTGGGTAGGTGGCACTGTGGGTAAGGGAGAAGCTTGAGATTTGGTGGCTGCAAGCTTTAGCATCAGCAACACAGAAGGAATGTTAATGGTAAGTACATTACTTCTTTTTTCTGCATTGATATCAAGGCTGATCTTTCAAGCAGGTCTTTTGCTACATGTCCCTAAGTAACTACTGGTTGAAACTCCAACCAGAAGAAGATAGGGGCTTGAAGATTAAACCCAATAAAAAATCTAAAATAAGTGTTCTCTGCAAGAGATAAGCCCCTTGATTCCACCCCTTTACTTACATACACTAGCTCTACATTTGCACATCTGAAGAAAATAAGTAAAATCTAAAAAGACAGTGAAATCAAATATATGTGATGTAAAATGTTTGAAAATGTGAACTTGTTAATATGGTTTGATTACTTTTATATAAATATAAATTTGCCTGGGTCACAAGTGACATTTCAATAAAGGTGTTTTTTTTTTCACTTCCAGCACTTTAACAAAAATAACACCAGTATTGATAAATGATTGTCTATAGGAAAAAGTAATCACCAATTTACAACCCATTTAGATGTGACTGATGAGTTACAACCTCGCCCACTTCACACCCGAACGGTGAGTACTCCATCCTTAAGATCTGTACATCACTTTTTTTTACTTTTTTTTTTTTCTTGTAGAATAGATACCTGGGTTCATTTGATGTGTAATCATTGACTACGCTTTACAACGATGATGTTTTAGGTACTGTGACATCCTTAAAGTCAGTTAAAGCAATATAAGTATTCAGGTTAAGTTTCCAAATAAGGGCTAATATGACAGAACGAGCATCATCTTTAAGAGGCAGAGGAGTAGCTAGGCCATTTGGAACCCAGGGCAAGACCTTGATTTGGTGTGGTGTGCCCTCTCACCTAAACAGAAAAAAAAAACATAACAGGATGGGTGTGTGGGGGGGCACCCTAACAATAACTTTTCACAGACACGTAAGAAACCAACAGGCTCAAAAGCATGTCCAAACAAGCATTTTTACTTAAAGTTTAACGCATTTTCATTGTTAATCATTTATCTGTCATGTGAAGCAAAGTGTTGCTTTAGCAATTTAAAGAAACCATAAAGTTAGCTTTCCCTTAACATATTAAAATAAAGCATGATGACTCTTTCATCTTGAAAAAGGTTTAATGTACCCTGGAATTTCCATGACAGATGGCACATTAAACCTTCTAACAGATGAAATAGTGAAATTAGAAAATAGTTTAATGTTTGCCATACCTCCTGATTTTGATGTAATGGCCCCAGAACTATGGTAGTTACTTCCTCCTGATTTAATTGATCACTCCAATCAATCTATCTAAAGGACATGTCACAAACATTTCTCCAAGTGCATAGTACCCTTCTTTACCTGCTCCGTCATATACATGATGCACCTGTTTAACTTGCTCATCCTAAACTCTGATTGAGCTTACCAAATCATTAGTGCTTTAAGCCCACTGACCACATAGTCAACTCTTTCTTTCATCTTACAAGTCTCTATCAACTCCCCTAACCTAGCAACTCACTCCAGCACTCTACTTCTACTTTAGCTCTTCTCCTTTTTATATTACAGTTACGTAACTGTACATATATCTGGTTTGTTAGAATTTCTATATATGTAGTTTGCCAGAGGGTCTATGCTTACTGAAATGTTAAATACTACTGTTATGGAAGGTGCTATTGTGTATATATACAGTTGCTAAACACAGAATACAGAGACTGAATATTTTAATGTGTATGCCTGCAGACAGGGCCTCCACTCTAAAAGCATAAAAAAAATCTCATGTTCAACTGCTGCTTTATTTTTTCACTGCCTTTTCTCACATCCAAATAAAACACGTGGTCAATAAATGGACATACCTCATCCCGATATTAGCTTATAACATAGCTTGGATGTTGTACTACACACAAAGGTAGCAATGCGTAGCATGTGCGAATAATGAGGGTAGGTATTTAGAAGTGTGCATTGATGATCCTGTGCAATCCCCCCGGGCATGCTGTTGTACTGTGAGTCACTGTGACCCCAAAGCCTATTTACTTAGGCGAGTACATAAATGATGACTTACTGAGAGTGTGCGCTGCCAATATGAAATTCCCACACTACTCTATTGCCATTGTAAAATATTAAGCCAGAGATGTCACAGGAAAACTAAAATGAAGCAACCTATTCAGTCTAGCCTGCAATCTGCTGTTTGTCTGCCTTTGTATCACTTCCAAATAAGATATGTTAATTCATGGACTAAAACAGAAATTGACTAGGCTTAAAATGGCCCGCAAGGGCAGCCAGCTTAATACTGCTTAGTACTTACCTATGAACCTGCAAATATGATACTACGTAAGCATCCGAATCTAAATGGCAGGGGAAAAAATGACATTGCTGAGCCAACATTAAATTCAGGTCAGGTTCAAGAGTTCAGATTTTCAGCCAGTAAAAATACTCAAGGTATTTTAACAAAAACACAACCATCTAAAGTTAGGATCTGGACTGGACAAGACAGCAAGGTACAATTTCTCTGATGTTCAGTATTAATAAGTAATTGAGCAATAAATTGCATCAGCATGTTATGTGTGCATGGAATTCCATGAAAGTTCTTCCTTCCATGTGAAGAAAAGGTGCAGTAATCTTATTCTGAATTAATTGTCTCCTTTCCCTATAATCCACCATGGTATGTACAAGTACTGTTCAACAAGTCATCAGAGAAAACTCCACAGTACAAATTGCAACCAGGAAGTTACCAATGCAAATGGAAAGTAATTGATGCACATTACAGCAAAGGCTGCAAAGCAAATATACAATGATATTCTTGCAACCAAACCATTCTCAGAAAATCCTTAAGTAAATAGCATTCATTCACTGAACCAATAGATAAAACCAACCCTGCTGAATTAAGAATACTTGTCTTCCCCCCATAAAACAGCACAGAATTCACTGAAAGTCCATCAACTGATAGATAAAAACAGCTTTGATGAATTAAGCACTCTTACCTCTCCCCACATTAAACATTGAAAGTCCAAGTCTAATCAGCAAAAATAGTAACCAACCAGTAACAGATAAAAAAACAGGCTTAATCAACTACAACGGATATAAAAAAGTGCACACACACCTGTTAAAATGCCAGGTTTTTGTGATATAAAAAAATGAGACCACAATAAATCATTTCAAAAGTTTTCCCACCTTTAATATGGCATATAACATGTACAATTCAATTGAAAAACAAACAAATCTGTTAGGGGAAAAAATATAAAAATTAAAAAAACGTACAGTATGTTGCTTGCATAAGTGTCCACACCCTTAAACTAATACTTTGTTGTGTGCGCACACCCTTAAACTAATACTTTTGTTGAAGCACCTTTTGATTTAATTACAGCATTCAGTCTTTTTGGGTACACACCTGACATCAATAAAAGAGACTGATTAATCCCAAATAAAGTTAAGCTGTCCTAGTAGGAATTTTCTAACATTTACTCAGTTGCCTGCTACAGCAAAAGCCATGGTTCACAGAGAGCTTACACAACATTACAGGGATCTCATTGTTGAAAGGTATCAGTCAGGAGAAGGATACAACAAAAATTTCTACAGCATTGGATACACCATGGAACACAGTGAAGACAGTCATCAAAAAGTGGAGAAAATATGGGACAACAGTAACATTGCAAAAAACTGGACATCCCTCCAAAATTGATGAAAAGACAAGATGAAAACTGGTCAGGAAGGCTGCCAAGGGACATACAGCAACCCTGAAGGAGTTGCAGGAATTTCTGGCAAGTACTGGTCGTGTACTACATATGACAACAATCTCCTGTATTCTCCATATGTCTGGACTATGGGGTAGGGTTGCAAGACCAGGCCTGGCTAAAATTTGCAAAACAATACATCACGTCTCCCAAAAGCATGTGGGAAAATGTAGTTATGGTCTGATGAGACCAAGGTTGAACCTTTTGGCCACAATTCCAAAAGGTATGTTTGACGCAAAAACAACACTTCGCATCACCAAAAGAACACCATCCCCATGGTGAAGCATGGTGGTGGCAGTATCATGCTTTGGAGTTGCTTTTCTTCAGCTGGAACTGGGGCTTTAGTCAAGGTGGAGGGAATTATAAACAGTTCCAAATACCAGTCACTTTTGGCCCAAAACCTTCTGGCGTCTGCTAGAAAGCTGAAGATGAAGAGGAACTTCACTTTTTAACACGACAATGGCCCCAAGCATACATCCAAATCAACAAAAGAATGGCTTCACCAGAAGAAAATTACAGTTTTGGAATGGCCAAGCCAGAGCCCAGACAATCTAATAGGAAATCTGTGGGGTGACCTGAAGAAGGATGTGCACAAGAGATGCCCTCACAATCTCACAGATTTGGAGTGCTTTTGCAAGGAAGAGTGGGCAAATATTGCCAAGCAAGATGTGCCATGCTGATAAGACTCCTACCCAAGAGGACTGAATGCTGTAATTAAATCAAAAGGTGCTTCAACAAAGTATTAGTTTAAGGCTATGCACACTTATGTCACCAGCGTATTGTACATTTTTATTTTTTATATTTGTCCCCTAATATATTTGTTTTTCAATTGAATTGTACAAGTTATAGGTTACATTAAAGGTGGGAAAAGTTTTGAAATGATTTATTGTGGTCTCATTTTTTTTATATTACAAAAACCTGGCATTTTAACAGGGGTGTGCACACTTTTTATATCCACTGTAAGAGCTCATATCTCTTTCTTCTTCTTCTAACCACCACCCATGAAACAGTGTAGCATTTACTGAATTCAAATCAGTAGAAATAAACTAATAGTAGACAAAAATAGCCTTGATGAATTAAAAACTCATACCTGTCCACAGCAAAAAACAGCAAATTCCCTATCTGCCCTATATAGCAACAACAAATATACAACAATAACCAGTACTTGCAGCAAAGGCAGGAGGATGATACAGCACAAAACTATGCCTTTATGCCAACATTGCCATACATTCATTACAAATCAGACCCTTCTCATTAGAATCAGGGAAAAATCCAGAAATAATCAGACAGGGACACTTAAAACATCAGTACAGTACTGCTAACTTGAGTCCTTCACAGAGAATAAGATAATGTAAATAAATATACATTTTTCTGAAGTTTTATTATAACTCTAATTATTATTGCTATTTAAGTGCAATTCACTACCTGTTTCTCCAAAATAAGTCACTTGGTTGTATGCAAAGCCAAACTGCATTTCTGCATTACACTTTAATTTGACAGATCATTACACCACTAGCCATGACTTGTCCACCACACAACTGATTTCCAGACTCTGGTGTGGAATTACTTATAGGCATACAAATCCAGAAATAATAATCATACAGGGTCCATTAATGGACACTTAAAAAATATTAGTAGTGTTAACTTGAGACACTGACAAAATAAGTGTGTGAATTAAATATACATTCTTCTGAAACAAAAAAAGTCTATACTATAACTCTTAATTTCTTTCTAATCATTGTAATTATATATTAAGTGCACTTTGCCACCACCTGTTTCTCAAAAAAGATAATTGTGTAATAAAGCCATTAAGCCAAACAAGATCTACTTTTATGCATTTGATTTGCATTATGGTACTGTACATTTTAATTTAAAACATCCACCAGTCTATTCATCAGTCCCCTATACACATCTCAACAGTCCAGATTTTTGTAGAATGTCCAGATTTTGGCCTAATTTTTTCTTTCTTTCTCCTAAAATCTGTGGTTTTCTGGCAAAGCACTGGTGACCGAAGTGACTAAATAATGACAGTCTGAGATGCCCTATCCACCAAAAAATGCATGCTAACAATAAACCTGTTATTTTAGCACCTAAGTTTTAAAGCTATTTTTGGGTATATGATCCCCCATTTTTTTAGGTTTTGTCTAGATTTCTTGCGAGCCACTCTGGAGGAGGTGTCAGCCCACTGCATGATCTGCATGTGCATGCAACATTATCCAAAATGGATATATTTCATCATGTATCTCTATCATTCTACACACATACATGTGTGAGCATGCATGCATGCATGCATGCATATACACACACACACACACACACACACACACACACACACACACACACACACACACACACACACACACACACACACCTCAACTCAGACTTCTTTATATTGAAATATAGTATTGAAATACTACTTACTCCTCTAGCTTGCCCATTGCATTTAAATGGTAATGTATTTGCTAAGAGAAGCAGGCAGGAATGGAAGTCACAAGCCATACAGTAAAATATTAGGTAGTATTCTAGTACTACATAGAAATAAAAAGGAGCCACGTTGCCAGCAGCCAACAGTCCCACTCTAGGTCACTATTTCAAATACACTGCAGATTACTGACATTGCATATAACAACATATTATAATTCTCTATTTACATTGTTATCTCCTTTTTCTGCACTGTGTACAATTCCACCATTTCAGAATAAAAGTGGAAATAAGCTTCTGCAACTATGCTGTCAAAGAGGGGCGGCCACGGTGGTGCAGTGGTTAGCATTGTCGCCTCACAGCAAGAGGTTCTCCGGTTCGATCCTTGGCCTTCTGTGTGGAGTCTGCATGTCCTCCCTGTGGTTGCGTGGGTTTCCTCAGGGTGCTCCGGTTTCCTCCCACATCCCAAAGACATGCTGCAGGTGGATTGGATACTCTAAATTGGCCCTAGGTGTGAGTGCATGTGTGTGCCTTCTGTGGAAGGTTGGGCGCCAGGCTGGCAAGTCGACACTGTAAAACTCCACTGCCAATCATGAGCGGACAGGTGATCTGCTGTGGCGACCTTTAACCGGGAAAAAGCCGAAAGAAGAAGAACTATGCTGTCAAAGAGGGACCGCACAGCTGGGATGGTTGGTTAAGGTGTTTACCTTACAGATGCAAAGTATAGGGTTTGATTGTCACCTCTAAGGGAAATTGGCTAGGCTTAAAATGACTCACAAGGGCAGCTAAGCTAGCAATTACCTGTGAATGACCTGGTAGGCCTCTAGCAGTTAACTTGATATGAGGGAAAAAAAAAACAGGTCCTTGGTTGAACTCAGTCATCAGATTCAACTTTTAAATTTGACGCAATCATAAAATAAAAATGAACATGAATCCTGAACCGAACAATGCCAAGCAAAGCAGCCTTTTCACATTTATAAATTAAAAGCTAAAGTAGCAGCAAGCCTACAGTGATTTGCACTTAAAAATAAGCCTAGCTAGTAGCTACCAAAACAAATCGCTTAGCTTGCTGTTTGGACCAAAGATAAAGACCTGCATTTGCTTTCTCTGCCCCACCATTTCTACCTGTGCAGCCAATCACAGGCTTTTGGGATGGTGCCAAGCAAGAGGACATAAAAGGGGGTGTTAGGAGGTACCTTGAAGTATTTCGAACATTTGTGTTGGATGTCAATTTTTAGTTTCTTCTGCTTACCTTAAAGAGATATAAAATATTTGTGACAAAAATGGCTAATATGCATTGAGCTCTCAAAGAACAGTGCCTGGGGTGATTGCTCCTTTCACTGTGCCCTTCTTATGCTACTGTTAAAGGGACAGTCCCAGTGTTTAAAATTAGGGTCCGAGTTAAGCTGACAGAAGTCATGTCCACTTTGACTCATCACTTTCATTCCTACCCACAGTGTTATTTTACTTTAAAAATATCCTGTAAATCCACAGTTCCAGTCTTGTTTCAGCTCCGAGGATAGATTAATCTTTGGATTTGTGTTCTTCTCTGACTTGCATTTTATTTTTATTTTTATTTTTTTATTTAAATTTGATGACCGGAGAAGTTCACTGGGTCATAAAGAGTCCCTTTTCAGTGCAGGCCCAGGGGGAAAAAAGCTCCAAGATATTAAAAGTTACATGTTCTAAAGAATAACAAGAATTATACAGAAATAACATTTACAGGAAAATAATACAGCTGTAATAACCAATTAGAGAGTTAACATATTTAAAATGTAAGGTTACACGACCTCTGCAGGTAGAAGAGATTATGTCAATAAACTTTCAGAGTTAACATTTAAACAATAGCTACTATCCATTTGTGGTTAGATGCACCATTTTGCATGGAAGTACCACCAGGGTATTTGTTATTGAAAGTATAGTACATTAGATAAGAGAGAGAGTTTCAGTCCCAGGTAGGGGATGAGATTATTTTAAGTTGAGATGGGGCAATAGAAGTGGTAATTGGTGATGATTTCAATGCAGGGTAGAAAGAGAGGGGGTTATGCTGCAGCGTGGCATGTGTATTTCCATTTAGCTATTAGATGAGAGAATAGTTGAGATTTGAAATTAATATGGTTTGGTAGGTTGCATATGTGAGAGGGGAGAGAGTTCTGCTGTTTAGCTAAGGAGTAGGACATTAGTAGATGGCCAGGTCGTCGGGCTGGTTTGTGGACCTGAAGTAGATTTTGGTTTGTGGATCTGAGAGAGCGGGTTGGGTATATAGGGTTTTACCGATGTAGCAAGTGATGGGCAGTTTGCAGGTTTAAAGATGAGTTTGTGGGCAATGGAGAGTTGTAGGTAACTGAGGTAGCTAGGTAGTTCAAGCCAACTGAGGGTGAGGAGGGAGTGGCAGTGGTGGGATGAGAATTTTGAGTTGGTTGCAAATTAGCAGATCTTGTGGTAGCAGGATTCGAGTTTGGAACGTAAGCCAAGGTGGATATTGGTAAACAGAGGGGCACCATACATAAGGGAGGGGAGCAGAAAGGTGGATGCCAGGGTTTGACAGATAGATGGGCTGAGGAAGCAGTTGCGTCTGGAGAGGAGGCCAATCTTTTGGTGTGTTTTTTTATTGCGGAGTGGATGTGGTTATCAAATTTTAGTTCTTCGTCTATGATGATCTCAAGAAGCTTTGTGGTGGGAACAATTTCAAGGAGGGTGTTGTTCTGGCTGTGTATGGTGAATGAGATTTTGTCAATAATGGAGTTTTTGGAAGGGGAAAATATCATTAGTTTGGTTTTACTGGCATTCAGAGCCAAGTGGTTGGACTGTATCCAGGATTCTGTTGTGGAAAAGGCTAATTGGGATTTTGCTAGCTCAGCTAGGGAGAGAAGGCTGAGCAGATGATTGTCGAGCCATATGCATATTGGATGACAGATGATTCTGGGATGGAGTGGTGAAAGTTGTTAAAGAGTAGAGGGCCAAGAACGAAGCCTTGATGGATGCCTGTGGATGTGGGTAGTAAGGGAGAGGCTGAAGTTTTCCATTGGATAGCTTGTTGGCGGTTGAACACCTAAGCTGGAAAACTAGGCTAAGGTGGTGGGGGGAGATATAGGGTGGACAGTTTGGATATGAGTAGGGCGTGTGGGAGATTGAGTGTCAAAGGCCTTTGACAGATCTAGGAATAGAGTAGATACAAATTTGCCTGAGCTGCGCTCATGGTTGATGGCTTCCAGAAAGGAAAGAAGGGCAGACATGGTGCAATGGCCAGGGCAGAGCCCGTGTTGGTTAGGGGATAGGAAGTTGTTTTGGGTTAGGTGTGCCATGAATTGAGCTTGAATGGTTTTCTCTAGAATTTTAGAAAGAGGGGAAAAGATAGCAATAGGCCTGAAGTTGGTGGTGTCAGTATTTTTGCCACCTTTGTGGAGGGGGATGATGTAAGCACGACACCAGATAGAGTAGACATATGATTCTTGTATGGATCAATTTATGAGAATTGAGATAGGATAGGCGATGCTATCTGCAGACTGATTGAGAAAGGTAGGTGGGAGATTGTCAGGTGCATTGCGACAAGGTTCGAGTTTGAGGAAAAGTCTTTTTATACTGCTTGTGGGAATGGGAGTAAGGCAGGAAGGTGTGGAGGGGGGTAGGTGATTTGAGTGGAGGTTGTGGTAGGAGGGGGGTGTGAAGGAGGAGGATTATTTGGTTATGCAGTCTATGAAGAATGAGTTGTACTGGGTGGCTGTGTCAAGGTCGGAGAGGGTGGGATTAGGGCAGGGGTTTTCTTTACTACCAGGGTGCAGAATGGATGCTATAGAGTCCCAGAATTTGTTTGGGATTTGTTGAGTGCAAGGACTGAAGTTTGGAGTAGTGGGCTTTGCGGTCCTTTGTTATAAGCTTTTTTGTGTAGTTTCATAGTTGCTTAAATTCTAGGAGGGTGTTGGGTTTTTATGTTTTTCATAATGTTTCCATTTTTGTCCCTA